>NW_005871122.1:371363-398071 GCF_000147115.1 Myotis lucifugus
CCCAGCCAGTCCTACGTAGAGCATCTCGCCCCCCAGATCAGAGCTGGGCCAGCTGGCTAACACCTTGGCCTCTCCCCCTAGCCCCACCCTGATGGGCCCCCGCCACCTAATCGGCCCAGTGCTCCTCGCCCAGTCCAGCTCCACCCCTGATGAGCCCCCCACATTCGTGATCAGAGGCATGGCTGGACAAGCAAACTACCCATAGTCCCCTCCACAGACTGCTGGCGCCTTATTGACCACCTCACTCCCATTCAGGGAGCTGAGCAAGCCATCCCACTACCCATAGAACCTCCCCATGGCCCCCCCCAACTGGCCCCCCCACCCCAATCGGGGGGCAGGACCCACTCGCCAATCAGCCTCGGCCCCTCCCCCCAGCTGGCCGAGCCCTGATAGGGCCCTGATCGGGATGGGCCAGCCAGCCCACCTCTTGCCATCTCCTCCTCCTGATAGGCCCAGCCCCAATCTGCCCCGATTGGGGCCGGGCCAGCCAGACCCTACCAGTGCACAAATTCATGCACTGGGCCTCTAGTGGAAAATATGGAGATTCTTCAAAATATCAAAAATAGAACTACCATGCCACTCAGCAATTCCACTTCTGGGTATTTATCTGAAGAAAGCAAAATTACTAATTCAAAAAGATATATGCACCCCTATGTTCATTGCAGCATTATTTACAATAGCCAAGACATGGAAGCAACCTAAGCATCCATGGATAAATGAATCGATTAAGATGGGGTATATATACAATGGAATATTATGCAGCAATAAAAAAGAATGACATCTTGCCACTTGTAACAATATAGATAGATCTAGAGGGTATTATGCTAAATAAAATAAGTCAGAGAAAGACAAATACCATGTGATTCCACTTTTATGTGGAATCTAAACAAAATAAAACAAAAATACTCAGACATAGAACAAACTAATAGTTGCCAGAGGAAAAGTGGGTAGAGGATAGGTGGAAAAAGTGAAAAGAAATAAGAGATACAAACTTTCAGTTATAAAATAAATAAGCCACGGGAATATAGTACACAGCACAGGGAATATTATAGTCAATAATATTGTAATAACTTTGCATAGTGACAGACGGTTACTAGACTTATTATTGTTCTCACGTTATAAGGTATGTAAATGTTGAGTCACTAAGTTGTACACCTAAAACTAAAATAATACTGTATGCCAACTATACTTTAATAATTTTTTTTAAAAGAATGTGATTAGTATTCTCTGAAGACACTGATGCTTCATGATGACTGATCTTCGTCTTCTAATTTCAACCACCTGGTGTATCAATGCATTAACAATTCTTGCTAAGTCTCCTAAGGCTAATAAACATTTCCTCATCCCAGGATTTATCTGTTTACAGTATTTTAAATTACTAGAGATCATAAACAATAACCCTTCATCTCCCTTATTGCCATGACCTTTCAGAATGAAGAGAGCTATAAAATTTTTTAAAAAAAAGGAAAACACCTCTACATCATTTCAAGTTCTTATGAGTGTATGGTTCACAGTTTTCCAATAGTTTCATGCTTTCCTAATGATCGCTTTTTCTGTTTTATTTCTTCAAATCCATTTATTTTCAGGTCTACAAAAGCATATACTCTTTTGGTCTCTCCAGACACAACATACCAGTGTCCAGAGATCTAATCACAATTGAAAGAAATAATTTAGGAAAAGACTGCCTATCAGTAGCAGGCACAGGCCCAAAAGATCTGCCCTGAGGCAGTCAGAATGTCATCAAGTGCAAGGGCTTTCTTTCCCAGACCTACGATCAGACACATGCTCATTTCACAGGAACAGTACATGGCAAGTCGTTCTGGGAACAGCTTTTGCTAGCACGCTTTTACACAATATTAAGAAAGTGGCTGCCTACATTATCATGCTCAGTGAATTACCCACATAATGTGGGATTGTCATTGCTTAATTTGTCAAAAGTTATTGATAACATAGAAAGGAAAGCCATTAAGAGAAAATTCTCAGATCAATGGTAGACTAGACTAATATTAACCATTACCTAACCAGTCGCCATCCTGAAGCTATCTAGAAGCCCATCAAAAGTCACCTCGTTAGAACAAAAGACATTCCTATAACCCAGGGAATTCCAAGGGATTTAGAATTTCTGTGTCAGGAACTGGGGTCAAAGAACAAAAGTGCTTCTAGTGCTCTTTAACTTAGGAAATTATAAGGGTTAGGAGCTCTGTGCCAGGAACCCAGGGGAGAGACAAATATCCTATATAATAAAAGGGTAATATACAAATTGACTGAACAGCAGAATGACCAGTCGCTATGACTCACACTGACAACCAGGGGACAGACACTCAACGCAGGAGCTGCCCCCTGGTGGTCAGTGTGCTCCCACAGGGGGAGTGCTGCTCAGCTAGAAGCCGGGCTCACAGCTTGCAAGCACAGTGGCAGTGGTGGGAGCCTCTCCTGTCTCCGCAGAAGCGCTAAGGATGTCCAAGGGCTCCCAGACTGCAAAAGGGCACAGGCCAGGCTAAGGGACCCCCTAGTGCATGAAATCATGCACCGGGCCTCTAGTATAAATATATATTTGCATATTTATAGATCAATATACCGGAAATATATTTTTTATTATTTCACAGTTTGCTTATTGAAATTACCACATTTTCTGATTGATTGATTTCCTCTCTTGGATATCTCTATAGTTTTCTGCAATATACCCATTGGCTTCTATTTCTGCCAAATGGACCTATAGTCTTTGTTATATTTTTCACATTAGGAGCAGACTCAAAGAATGCTTTAGAATGCAAAAAGCACAAGCACAATAAATTATTCAAATTCAAAAAATGAGATATTCATTATACTTGAAACTTTCACTGTAAGTACAATTCTTTTCATCAATTATAAATATTTTTGAAGCCCTGAAAACATGCCATTCACTAGACTAAATACGTAAGGAAACAAACATGAATTAACCATGGAATCTACATTATGCCATCAGCTACATTTTAAAGGACAAGTCAAACTTAATATGTTTTCCATGCTAATTAGATTGAAATGTTTGTTTCATTACCTAGAAATAAATACCTTTCCAAAGGAAATATATCTCTAGAAATATAAAGTGTCCATCCATCTTTAGAAATGAACCCCTCAAAATTTTTCATTTTCAAAATAATCCCCAAGCTTCAATCATTTGTTCTTTATTAAAGAAATAAATCACTACTACATTTGTAAAAGGGAGTTATAGGTATGGGGAATAGTTTTCTGTAGAAAAGTACTAGTCTTTGCTGCCCATCTCCACTCTGTACTTTCCCAGGCCTTCTCAGTAGTCCCACTATGTCCACTAAAGCACAGGCCCTACCAACCTCCCCAGCTCACCCCCTCACAGTGTCTTCCACCTTCCCCACCACAAACCACATTAATAGAAATAGATTTGAGCTGCCTGCTTAGGGTACAACACAACATTTGTACTAATAAGGCAATAACTTTAAAATGTAAATTTGTCACTCCTCCCAAAAAATGTATTTGTAATTTAAAGATGTAATTCCTTAAGTGAAAGAACTACTTTTAGTGGGAAATTCCGTCCTGTCATATCAGCCAATGTGATATTTGGAAACGGAGAGTCTTTCATTATTCAAAAGTGGATCAGGTTCTGCGGTTCTGAGATATGGTCTCTACTTTTTCTCTTTCTCCACCTCTCCAACCCCTACTATCTTTAAATATCATCTTAAGTCCCATTCTTTCCATGGGCTTTCCCCCACCACTTCAACCCTGAAATTATAATAGTACTGTGAGCCTGCAGGCTAAGTTATATGAAGGCTACATTCTATGTGGTTCATTCATTCATTAAACAGATATTTATTGAATATACTAGAGACATAGTAATATGTGCTGTAATAGATACTGAAGATTTAATGCTGTAATACATATGCTCATGAGCTTTCAATCAATTAAAACCAATGCAGAGAACCCCAAACAAAAGGAATCCAAAGAGGACCACACCAAGACACATCATAATTAAAATGCCAAGAGCAAAAGACAAAGAGAGAATCTTAAAAGCAGCAAGAGAAAGAAAGTCAGTTACCTACAAGGGAGTACCCATACGACTGTCAGCTGATTTCTCAACAGAAACTTTGCAGGCCAGAAGGGAGTGGCAAGAAATATTCAAAGTGATGAATGCCAAGAACCTACAACCAAGATTACTTTATCCAGCAAAGCTATCATTCAGAATTGAAGGTCAGATAAAGAGCTTCACAGATAAGGAAAAGCTAAAGGAGTTCATCACCACCAAACCAGTATTATATGAAATGCTGAAAGGTATCCTTTAAGAACAGGAAGAAGAAGAAAAAGGTAAAGATACAAATTATGAACAACAAATACACATCTATCAACAAGTGAATCTAAAAATCAAGTGAATAAATAATCTGATGAACAGAATGAACTGGTGATTATAATAGAATCAGGGGCATAGAAAGGGAATGGAGTGACTATTCTTGGGGGGAAAATGGGGTGGGGGGGATGCGGGAAGAGACTGGACAAAAATCGAGCACCTATGGATGAGGACAGTGGGTGGGGAGTAAGGGCGGAGGGTGGGGTGGGAACTGGGTGGAGGGAGTTATAGGGGAAAAAAGAGGAACAAATGTAATAATCTGAACAATAAAGATTTAATTATTAAAAAAATAAATTAAAAAAAATTAAAAAAATAAAAATTCATGTTCTAACACCATAATAGAATTAAGTAGCCTTATTAAAATATTTGCTTAGAAATGAAAACATTAGGAGACTGAAGTTGGCTAAAATGACATTTAAGTCAAATACTGCAAGAAACAGTGCAGGCTAATATGTAAATATAACGAATAATGGAACTGAAAAACCAGTCACTCTGAGGTGTGCTGACCACCAGGGGGTGCACACAGAACATGACGGGTGTCAGCCACGGCAGGATGGTGGAGCAGGTGAGCAGGGGCACCAGACCAGGGTGGGCACCAGTTGCTGTCATCAGGGTGAACCTCTGGTGGTTACTGAAAATTCTTTGCTCCCATGTGCTGTAGTCCTGCCTGGAGCTCACACTTGCTACTGGCCCCACTTGCACCAGCTGCCGGTGCCTGGAGCTGGTCCTGATTGCTCAGTGCCATCAGCAGCGGGAGTGGGGCTGTGAGCAGAGAGGGGACCCAGGGAGAGGCCAGGCAGGGGTGTGAAGGATGGGCTGACACCTGTCCCTGTGCCCACCGCAGCCTCATGGCCCACAGTTCCTTTCAAGATGCATGAATCCATGCACTGGGCCCCTAGCAAAATATATAACCTCACCTGAATGGCATGGCTCAGTTGTTGAGCATTGACCTATGTGAACCAGGAGGTCATGGTTAGATTCCTGGTCAGAGCACATGCCAGGTTGCAATCTCAATCCCCAGTTGGGGGCATGCAGGAGAAAACCATCAATGATTTTCTTATCATTGATGTTTTTATCACTCTGTCTCTCTCCCTTCCCCTCTGAAATCAATAAAAAATATATTTTAAAAAATAATAAAATAAAATATATAACTTCTGAAGCCTTGGCAGGTGTGAGAGTGTCATATCATGAATTATAATTACCACTGAAAAGATAATTGGAGGTTCTGAGTATTTGGGCAAGGCTTGTTTGAAAGGTTGGTTTTGAGTGAGGATGGTAGGGTGTGTAGACTTTTCATTGGAAATGTCCATATAAAGATCTGCAAGTATTCTCTCCAAGAAGGCTACATTTCTCCAGAAAAGTCCCTCAACCACCTATCCCATCATCTTCTTCTGGGTATTGGGTAGCAGAAAGTTGGCTGGTATAAGTTTATTCAGTAGCTGGGTAGAAAAAGGAAGTTAGAATATCCCATCATTCATATTCATCATCATATAACTTTGCTTCATCCTTACTGGTCTGTATGTGTCAGAAACTTCGGTTCAAATTCTCCAGGATATATACCTATGTTTTTTCTGTGATGGAGGGATAGTAGCCTAACCTAGTAGGGATTTGGATGGTTTTGATACAGACTTTTAAAAAATCTAGCTATCTTCAGCTCTGGGTGCTGGCCTCTGTAATACCTAGTTCCTCAAGTCCTTGGCATCTCTTGGGTTCCTCAAAATGAACTAGCCTGTTTCATTTCAATATACTCTCCTCCAGGAATTTGATTTGACCTTACTCTGCTTTGTAAATTTATTTGCCATTCCTCCAGGTATTCAGTATATATATACTGTAGTTTGGCACTACAAATGTTTCTAGTTTCATTGAAGATGGAATAGTACTATTTTTGCTCTATGTGATTACTATTGCGGGATGACTTTTGAGAAGAAAAAGAATAAAATATGTTTATCCTAAAGCCAGGTTTATTAATTTTTTAATTGCTACTAGATAAGTCGCTGAGCATGGCATATGATAATCAGCACTTTAGAAAAGTCTTCAGCATAAAATATAGGGACAAACACACCAAGTAACTTAAAAAAATAAATAAAGGTGAGGCAAGGATGAGAAGAAATCATCAAATATGCTATCATTAATATCCTTAGAAAGATAAGGAAAGAGTAGATATTTCATCTAAAAAATAAAAACAGGATGTTGTGAAGTAAAAGAAAATAAAAACTCTTAGGAAAAGTAAAAATAAGATAGCCAAAGCCAAAAATTAATTCTAATTATAGATTTGAAAATGAAGTGAAAGAAAAATTTTAGAAAACAAAAATGAAAAAAAGGGAAAAGACAGAAAATTAGGGATTTTGTCCAGAATATCAAACACTCAACAAATAGCAGTTCCAAAAACAGAAAAGAAAAAGGAAGAAATAATTACAATAATAATTTCTCATAATTGAAAGGCACCAGTCACCACATTTAAAGATTATGTAAGCAAAAAAGAAGACTGTTTGGGGTGACTTGTTTTTTGGCAGTAGGTAATTATTACCCAGCCTAGATCATGGTCTACACTCTAGCTACATGGGGTGGGAGGTGGTCTCTGCTTTCCAACAAGAGTCATGCATTATATAACACCATTTTAAGAAGGGGGTTTGCTCACAATTCTGTGGATTAGCAATGTGGACTGATCGCTGGCACCTCATAGGCAGCTGCAATCATCAGGCTACTTAACTAGGGCTAGACAACATAAGATGACCTTGTTCACATCTGACAATTAGCTTTGACTGACACTAGGCACATGTAAGCAACTCAAGTCTAGCTTCTTTTCATGCAACAAAAAAGTTCGTAGGAGCAAAAAGGCAAGCCCAGTGCACAGGCATTTTTCAAGCCTGTGCTTTTTGTATTTCATTTGCTAAAGCAAGTCTCAAGGTCAACCTAGGAGTCGATGTGGGAAAGATTATAAAGGGTCTATTAAGGGGAAGAGGGTGTCACTGAGGACATTATTATACCAATCTATCATATTAGAGCAAATAGGTCTACCCAGAACTTTGAATCTAGACTGATTAACTAAAAGAAGAAAGGACAGTGGAGAACATTTTTTTATAATGTTGGCTTTCATAAAAAAACTAATCTTAGCATTTATAATTATTTTCAACTATATATATTTATTTATTTATGCACTTATTTTTTAATATCTGTCTCCTGCTCTGGGTTATAAGCTCCATCTCTTCTAGCTGAGGAATTGGCAAAGTTCCTACATTGCTTTTTAAATGAAGCAACAGAATGACAAATGCACCCACAGAAACTAGCAGGTTCTTGGGTCTATGATAGCACCAAAGACAAGGAGAGGCCAGGAGGAACACAGCCTTTAGCTATTTTAGCACAGGGACTGATGTGAGCAGTATATCAGGTCATCTGTATCTCACATACATGGAGGTGCCATAAAACAGGGGTTTGTTCAATATGCTCATAATAAAACAAAATTATGACCTCTAATCCTAGATAGAACTTTGCTTTCTGTTCTGTTGAGGAGCTTCCAAAACTGTGTAAATGTCCCTATATCCACAGACTATTCACTGTAAGAGCAGTTTTCAAATTCTTGGATCATACCACATTACACTTTTTAAAATTATTGAGAACCCTACAGAGATTTTGTTTATGTGGATTTTATCTATCAATATTTATCATATTAGATTTTTCAACTGAGAACTTCTAAAATATATAATTCTTTTATAAAACAAGCTCATTGCATGTAATATAAATAGCACATTATTTTTAAAATCTTTGTTTTCTAAAAAAAAAATAGTGAGAAGTGTCATTGTTTAACATTTTTGCAAGTCTCTTTAATCTCTTTCTTAATAGAAGAGAACTGGATTTTCCTTCTACAGTCAATGTTTTTCATTTTTATGCATCACATAGCCGCTGGAATATCCAACTGTGTAATTATGAAAGACAGTGAAAGAGGCAAATAATATCTTAGTATTATTATAAAAATACCTTTGACCTTGTTGACCTTCTGAAAGGATCTTGGGTGTTTGTTAGGCATTTGTCAAGTAAAAGTGATAAAATGTCTTCACCTAACATTGGTGGCACCTTCAAGGAAATGTAAACTCAAATTACTATCCAGTTAGACCCAAGGAAACTGTTGAAATGTCTTAGTACCAAACAAAATACCACTCTAAACAGTCTGCCAATATTAATAAATCCATTACATAGTGAAATAAAGTTGGGCTTTCTTAATGAATTCCTTATATAAAATATGAGCTGTTTTTGCTGTTCTTTGAGCAACTGTATAAATTCTGTGATTATTTGCATTCTCTCCTTTTAAGTCTTCCATAAACTGAAAACAACTTTACAGAAAGTTCTTTTCTCTTTAGGCACGATCATAGTTTCATATTAATTATGAAGTAATAACTGAAATTTCTTGATAATTTTATGTTTTAGGAAATGTTCAGTATGCTTTATTGCATTACTTAATCCCCAAAAATAATCTCTGAGGTGGATACTACTATCATTATCATTTTATGATGAGAAAACTGGAAATCTACTGAAATTAATGTGCCCAAGGTCATACAACTAGTAAAAAAAAATCTCAAGCTTTTAACTAATGTTCTATACAGCTTTCCTATTCAGGAGTATGGTAAGTCATATTTTATATTGTTATTTTGTATTTTAAACAGCCAATTTTCATTACAGCTTTAAATGATTTTTGAGGCCTACTCTGAGGAATGAACCTAGTTTGCAGAGTCTTGCCAATGTAAAAGTGTATGCCCAATTCCTGCCCCACCTTCCCCCAAGGACAGAGACATTTGTACTACAAAACATTCCTGCACTTACTATTCTGCTTCATTCCAAACAATCCCCAAATCATTCCTAAAACCACACCACTTCCACTCCTGTCATTTCATTGGTCACCTTGTCTTGAATTGTTCGGCATCACTGAAGACAGCCTGAAAACTAGACTGACAGTGATGGTGAAGAATCTCCCAATAGCCTGATTGCCAACATTATCAAGGATCTGGGACAACTGAGGATCTGTGTCATACCTTTACTCTTCCTCTCAGAAATCTTGTCAGCAGCAACTTTCTGCAGACTCCAATGACTTAGAAAATAGCCACTCTATAAACTGTGCAGAAATGAAAAGAAGATGTGTGCTAGAAGCCCTGGAAAATTCAAAGGTGTCAGTTTAATATTCTGAGTGTTGCTGCCTGAACCTGAAAAGTCAATTCAGGTTATAAAATTTTCAGTAGATTGCCACAAATCCCTGAATATTCTCTTTAGTTCAAGAAGAGCAAATGCAATGAACCACAGGAGAAAAGCAGGGGGAAAAATAATAGATCTCATCTCACTAATTGAGAGCTGGCTCTTGAAAAGGATAATGATACTAAAGACCCGATTTCCCCCCATAACTCCTCATTTTAGAGTAACAAAAATATAAGTGAGCCATATTGTCACCACAGGCAAGTCAGAATGGAATCTTAAAAATGTTATTTTAGCCATAGACGGTTTGGTTCAGTGAATAGAGCGGTGGCCCTCTGACTGAAGGGTCCCGAATTTGATTCCAGGCAAGGGCACATATCTCAGTTGCAGGCTCAATCCCCAGCCCTGGTCAGGGCACGTGCAGGGGGCAACCAATTGATGTGTCCCCTTCCCATCAATGTTTTCTCTCTGTGTCTCTCCCCCTCCATTCCACTTTCTCTAAAACTCAATGGAAAAATATCCTTGGGTGAGGATTAACAAAAAACCAGGTTATTTTCTTCTATTGTAGCTTTATTTATACTAAATAAAGTACATAATTGTTGCCTCTATGGTCACAACTCAGTTGCCACGCTTTTTAATCATCAATATCTGTTCTACAAACAGAATTATCTCACTGATTCAACTTTTGAGAAAATTATAATGTCAACTTAATTTAAATAATAGAAAAATGTGCACTTTTCCCCCAGAAACTTTTCATTTGCTTAATCCTTGGACCATTATACATTGTTTTTGTCAGTGTAATCACTTACTGTTATTATGATTCCATAGAAAACATATTCATTTATTACCAAAAAGATATAGCTGTGTTATTTTGACATAAATGTCCCAAAAGGACAGAGCTTTCATGATGTATACAGGAAAATGACAATGTGCAAAACATGCCTCACTCCAGTTAAGTCTGATTAATCAAATGTACTGATCACTGAGCCAATATTATAATTTTCTAATATAATACAGCATTTCAACAGATGCCAACATTGAGTACTTAAAATTATTTTGTTCATCTCATTTTCATATAAGCATCTGCTCTGTGGCAAACAGTGTGTCAGATGCTATCTCTGTGAAGACTGAAGGATGTTGGTCATTTCTAGGCAAGAGTTCACAGTCATATCTAGAAAACCTACATATGGTTAAATATCATACAAAGTGGTATGCTTATAATAATAATGTATGGGACACTGATCAATAATCTAAACTATTCATAAAGACATTAGGAAAAGTTTCAAAATAATTTTAAATGTTCTTATGAACTCAAATCAAATTCTTTTACCAATTGGCTTGCTTTATTATAAAACAAAGCTCCAAATATTATCAGTATCATTTCACTGTCTATCCATAAATAGATGCACTAGCAACCAAAGCAGCATGCCTGCTTAAAGAATCTGTCCTAACAATAATAATATTATCATTGTTGTCACACGTCCTCTCTGAGGGTTCAGAAATATCTCCATTTTACAGATGGGCAAAGGGAAATGCAAGATTAAGCAATTGCCAAACACTGAATTGTAGTAAATGCTCTCTCTGGATGAAAACCGATTCCTGAGCCTAAGATTTTTCTGCTCTGCTAGGCTGTCCAGCTAACTAATCTGTCCAACCAAGCTATCAGAAATGTGTTCTCTGTACATCCTCAAATGTGTAATTCAAATATTTAACTAGAGGCAGAGTTGAAATGTTTGATCATCACATTTGATCATCTGAGAGATAACATCACCTTAGTGAGAAGAGTGACAGCATAGAGACTCTGGAGGCGGCTAATTGTAATGAATAAGACAGGAAACAGCAGCAATTATGTGTGTTACATTTGAAGATTTACATGATGGACTTCAAACTGCTTGTTTCCTGGTATATTCTGCCATATTTCCTATACGTACATTTCATTCTCATATACTCTGTAATGAATTTGTCTTCCAGACAAGAATGATAGAATAAGCAGTATTGCAAATATAATTACGTGACTATAAATAGAAAGTCATTGGTCCAGTAATCTATTACAATGGAAAAATTAATGTTGTAAGTTGAATACAGATAAATAGCTAAGATCATATGTGTTCAGAGAAGCAAAAGGTCGTGGAAGTTAAGGGTTTAACTAAAATCAGATTGCTATATGCTCAATCCTAGCCTCTACTACATAATTGTTGTGTAATTTTAACTTCTTTGTGTCTTACTCTTATCTACACATATAAAAACCTAAGCGGCTGAACAACCGAATGACTGAACAACAGGTTGACCAGTTGCTGTGACGTGCAACCACCAGGGGGCAGATGCTCAACACAGGAGCTGCCCCCTTGTGGTCAGTGTGTTCCCACAGCCAACCTCCTGCAGTAGGCTGGCCAACCTCCCATGGTCCCTCCCCCCAACCCTCCCACTCCCAGCTGGCCACCCGATCGACCCCAACTGCCAGCCAGACAGAGAAACCCCACCTGTGCACGAATTCATGCACTGGGCGTCTAGTCTACACTAATAAAAGAGAAACATGGTAATTGTCGTACGACCGCTACCCTTCCCATTGGCTAATCAGCATATCCTTATGCAAATTAACTGTCAGCCAAGATGGCGGCCAGCAGCCAGGCAGCTGGAAGCGAACATGAGGCTTGTTTGCTCCAGTGACTGCAGACTGCAACGTTCTCCACCTGACTTGCTGGCCTCTGAGCTACAACTCTAAGCAACTATGTTGCAAATATAGAAGCTAAACAAAACCCCAGAAAAAAGCTTTCAGCCAGCCAGGATCTCAGAGCTAGAGTTATACATTGTTTCAATTATAGCAGCAGAAGCCTCAGAGCTAGAGCCAGAGATAAAGCTGGCCCAGAATAAAAAAAGAAAAAAGAAAAAGAAAAAAAAAAAGGAGTGGTTGGGAGCTTCAGTCAATTGCCAGCCTGAAAGCAGCCCTCAGCTCCTCACCCGGACTGGCCAGGCACCCCAGTGGGGACTCCCACCCTGATCCAGGACACTCTTCAGGGCAAACCAGCCGGCCCCCAGGCCTCTATCCTATATAGTAAAAGGGTAATATGCCTCCCAGCATCGGGATCAGTGTGACAGGGGGCAGCACCCAAACCCCCTGATCGCCTTGCGGCTCGGCTCTGTGTGTGACAGAGTGCGGCGCCCAACCCCCCCCCCCCCCAAAGGCCCTGCTTTGTGTGTGAAAGGGTAGAAACATAACCTCCCCATCGGCCCTGCCCTTAGTGTGAGTGGGGGGACCCCAACCCCCTGATCCGCCCTGGTGTGTGTGTGAAAGGGGTCGGCGCCCCAACCCCCCCCCCCACGGGCCCTGCTTTGTGTGTAACGGGGTAGAGCCATAACCTCCCCATCGCCCTGCCTGAGTGTGACAGTGGCGGCGCCCAACCCCCTGATCTGCCCTGCTGTGTGTGTGACAGGGGGCGGTGCTAAACTCCCCTATCGGCCCTACTCTGTGAGTGACAGGGGGGAGCTCCTCAACCCCCTGATGGGCCCTGCTCAGTGCGTGACAGGGTACGGAGCCCCAACCCCCCTGATGGGCCCTGCTCTGAGCGTGACAGGGGGCAGCACCCCAACCCCCCTGATGGGCACTGCTCTGTGCAGGGGGCAGTGCCCCAACCCCCCTGATTGGCCCTGCTCTGTGTGTCACAGGGGGTGGCGCCGCAACCTCCCCATCGACCCTGCCTTGAGTGTGATAGGGGGCGGTGCCCCAACCCCCCAATCAGCCCTACCCTGAGCCATGACTGAGGGTGGCATCGCAACCTCCCAATCCACCCTGCTCTGTGCATGACGGGGCAGCGCCAACTCCCCAATCAGCCCTGGTCTGAGCCCGACCAGAGCTGCACCTAGGGATTGGGCCTGCCCTCTGCCACCCGGGAGCAGGCCTAAGCCAGTAGGTCGTTATCTCCTGAGGGGTCCCAGACTGCGAGAGGGCACAGGCCGGGCTGAGGGACCCCCCTCCCCCCCCCCCCCCGAGTGCACAAATTTTTGTGCACTGGGCCTCTAGTTATTTATAATAGAGGAATAATAATAACAGTGCCCACCACAAAGGGTTGTAGAAGGATAAGGTGAGTTAATATTTTTAAAATTTAAAACAGTATCTGGCTCAAAATGCTATTCCATAAATGTATCCTATTATGCTACACATAAAGTACATTTTTATTATTGCAGTATTATTAAATGGCCTAATGCTATCTTGCTCAGAAAGAATATGTAATGTAAATTCAGCCTTTAAAATAGTGACATAAATTTAGAATTAATTTTCAAGGAGCAATGCCAATTATATTTGGTATTCTATTTAAAGAAAAAGAAACCTATTTTAGTTAGGATGGTCCCCACAGACCATTGCCTTCCAAAATAAAGAGTAATAAATGGCTATCCTCTATTCAATGTTGATCTGGAAAGATTCTAAAATACTTCACTTCAGATATGCTGGACTGGACCTAGATTTTCAGTGAATCATTCCTAAGGCTCCTGCTGTCTTCAAATTCAAAGTAAACATTAAAAAGATTCTAAAATGTGACTGAGCCATACCCAGTTAGGAATGGTTCTCATGTCAATCTTAGAAACAGACAGGAGCAGCAAAAGGAGGGATGCATACAGTATGCCAGGATGATTTCACTTTACATATCCCTTTATTTCTTCCTCCCAATAGGTAAGAGCATGATTTTTAAGGGCTTCTGCTTTGCTTTTCTTGTCAATGTCACTTCTGTCAGTCTTTGAAGAGGTAATTAACCTCATACTGGTAAGCAATCACCACCCCCCAAGGCATGCTTTACCAGTCCTCCTGCAGCTATTATACCCTGAGCAGGGATTGTGTTCACCTCCATGTTCCCTTCAATACCTATTAAGGTTCTGCAAATATTATTAGGTAATTATTTCTCATCAGTGCTTCCTTTGGCTTTATGATATTAAATTTAATTCTGCTATGATGTCAGCACATAAAAATAAGGTATCACTTAGAGGGCCAAAATTCCCTATGATTCTGACAGATATTATTTCTGTATTTTTCTCAATGTCCCTGGAAACTCCCGTAGGTGTATAACCTGTATGGAAGGTGTTTAGCCCTGCAAGGGTAGGGAATGAAATATCCTATCAGGACCCAGCAGCAGGCTAAAGCTCTGGACATTTCCTCCTAACCCACTTGTACGTTACCATGACAGCCATTATCAGTGGCAGGAAACATATTTTAGGGCAAAATGAGGAGAGTGTCAGGCAATTATCTAAACAAATATGCCAAGTAGAAACTTGATTCCAAATTTGGCTTCTAAAATTATTGTTTTCTGTCCATTTCTACCAGTTGCTTTAATTATACTGTGTGAGTTACTAGGTCCTTGACTTTTGGAAAGCTTCCAATTTTATAAATGAGGTTCAGACTATTGTAATAATAATCCTTTATTTATATTTATTTAAGAAGTAATAGAACAAGAATGGACTTTTAAGAACATAGATTTTATTTTTAGCTCCACTACTGTGAATTGCACACACATCCTTAGTAAAGTTATTCAACATCCTTAAGCTTTAAGTTTCCCTTCTTCAAAATTTAAAAAATAATAATATCTGCCTGCCTTGGCCAAGTGCTCAGTTGGTTGGAATGTCATCTGCCGGAGTCCATTCATTGTCTTCACTAGCTGAGTTTAGACAGAGACCCCCCAAAGCTAGTAACCTTTGAAGTCCTAGCAAATGTCAGAACTGTGCACCAGCCGAAACCGGTTTGGCTCAGTGGATAGAGCATCGGCCTGCGGACTGAAGGGTCCCAGGTTCGATTCCGGTCAAAGGCATGTACCTGGGTTGGGGGCACATCCCCAGTAGGAGATGTGCAGGAGTCAGCTGATCGATGTTTCTCTCTCATCGATGTTTCTAACTCTCCATCTCTCTCCCTTCCTCTCTGTAAAAAATCAATAAAATATATTAAAAAAAAAAAGAACTGTGCACCACCCAGTTAATCTAGGAACCACCCAGTTAATTTAGGTAATAATAGTTGAAGCTTCATCCCCACCTTAGTTCACTTAATTCCTTAGATACTTATGTAGATCCTTGTTGATTATTATTGATCAGATACTCTGCCTATTCCTGGAAATCATCTACTGATGAGCTAATCAGACACTTTGTCTATTCCTGGAAATTGTCTGCTGATCTGTGTGTCATTGAAACCTCCTTACCTAAGGCTACTCCAAGCTCAATAAAAGATTGGAGCAGCCTGAGCATGGGTAGAAGTCCTTCGGGACTTGCCCGCCTGGTCCTTCAATATTGCAAAATTATCTCGTGTCATTTTTCTCTCATTTGTTATGCGACTCCTCTTTCAGATACCGAACCCTACTCCACACAGAAGGTGGAGGGAGTGTTACTTGACATCTGGCACCGGACGGGTAATCTGGAAGTGCAGGCTTCGCTGGAGTGAAAAAAGGAAGTTTTCACCGAAAAGGTGTGGAAAACTCACTGAAAAAAGGTGAGGGGAATTTTACCGCACGCAATGCCCAGGATCAACTACAGAAACCCGGGTCTGTAAGTAGACTGGGAACGTTTTCTTAACCAGGCTAACTAACGGGGCAGGATTTGGCTTTAAAAAGTAGATTTGGCTCTAAAAGGTAAAAATTTTATTATAGACTTTTGATTTGCATGTTTAAAGTGTTAAAATTTTAGAAGGTAATCTTTTACAGTTCTTTGCGTGTTATTATAGAATATAACCTTTGTTTTTCTTGAAAAAGGTACTCTTTTTGATCAGGCTGAAAAAATAGTGCTATGGTCATCTTAATGCGTTTTATTATCCAAATTAAAATTTTAATTTGTATTTGGAATCTATCTGTAATAAGAAATAAAACCCCACTGCCAAATCTCTCTCTGGTTCGGAGAGATTCAAAGGTGGCAGGAGAGCGCAGAGCAATAAGCTCTCCCGCAATGAGATTACTTAATGTTCTGTTTGAAAATTACTTGAGAACATGTCGGGAAGTGCAAAGTCTAGCCAAGGTCACCTTGGGTGCTAGCTATTACTTTGGAAAGCAAAAAAAGAAAAAATTTAAAATCTGTTTTTCTATTAAGCATGACTTTGGGAACAAATAAGCCATCTGAGTCATTTGCTAAAACTTCCCCCAAAGCAGGATGTGGGGGAAAAGAAAAGGGAGCACATGGCGATCCAATATGGATGCCCCCTCCCCAAGTATTTTAATTTAAAGTCTCCTTCTTGTAATTGAAAAGTTTTACAAAATTTAAAAAATGCATCTGGGATTTCTGTTCACGTGTAAAGAGAAAACCTGGCTTGAAACTAATGCACACATCATCCGATTTTTGGATATCTAGATAGAGTTTTGAGCTGGAGTCTCTTTACAACTGTACAAAATAAAACCCAAGACTGATTATTTCCTAAGGAAAATGGCGAATTTGACCCAGGGTAGAAATGCTAGCTAGATTCTAGCAACAAGATTGGTATTTTTCCATAATAAAGTGATTTTTGAAACGTTAATGAAGCCTGTTCCAAAGCTAACTTTAAGACCTCTAAAAGGAAAATCAGTAAAATTGCCTCTGTTACAAAAATTTGCTAAAGTAAATGCCTTAAAATAATTGGATTCGAATCTCAAGAATTACTAAAAATGTCTTAATTTCAAAAATCTAAGTAGCCCGATAAAAAAACGGCCCTTTGTTAATTGAAAAGGCTGGCCCAAACAATTCTAATGAGAAAAGGGGCTAGTTACTTCCCACCTGTAGCAAATTATTAAAGAATGTGGTCAATTTACATCTGATTTGTCCAGGGTAGGCCAAACCTCTTTTCCAGCCTCAGGTATGGTTTTCCAGAACTGCTGGAAACTTGAGACCTTGGGAGTTTACTGAATCAAATGATAAAAACTTATGTCTAGGTATTTTAAAGTGAAATAATATTGATCTGAGTGTTCTTTATACAAAATCTAGAGGACATAATTAAATCTGTTGGTTGATTATGTCTTGCATTTTTGAAATTTATTCTTAAAAATGTTACTGATTGAGAAATGCTGAATATTTGACTTGCCAGCTAAAAGTTTAAGGTTCGGATTGAATTGGGAAAAATTGTATAATTATGGTAGCTAAATGCCTAAAAAGTAAAAAAAAAAAAATAAATAAATAAATAAATGATTTATTTTTGAGAATATAATTTTTGTTTTCTATGAAATAATTAGAATTCAAAATATGTTGATTATTGGTCTGATTAAAAAAAGAGGATTAACTCTGTGATCTCAACTGAAAAATTTTAATACAAAAACCAGTTTAAATTTAATTGCAAAGAACAATGTAGACAGCCGCCACTTTGAGCTGCCTGACTTGGCAGCCGCCATGTCAGCCACATGGCTTGCCGTACCCCTGGGGGCCACCATCTTGAAACAGCAAAGGCCCCTCCCTCTGATTTAGCCAAAAAAGGAATGTCTTCTCACTGAGGCAGGATGGAATTTCAGGGGTGGAGCTTTAAGGTGGAGTTTTACTACAGAAATGCTGATGGGGGCAGAAAGTGTGCTTGCCTCTCGGATTTATTTAATACTATTTTTAAGAAGATATTTTTGATGCTTAATTAGCAATCACGGTCTTAATATAATTTCAGTGGTATGATAGACCAATGTTTCTGAGCAGTTGGCTTTATAAGGGCCAACAAGAGAGCTCGTATTCCTTAAAAAAGGCTAAGTCATTTTTCTAATCTCTTAAATCTAGAAAACCCTGCTTTCCTTAAACTAAGGACAATTAAAGGTTATATGTTCACTCCCTAAACAAAAGTTAAATAGCTTATGTCAAAACATTAAAAGGGACTGATAACAGTAATTCAGTTTCTGTGACCCCAGCCAAAATTTTAAAACCAGTTTAAATTTAATTGATATCTCTTGATAATTATATGAAGTATATAATTTTTAAATATATGTATATATTTGATGGTCTTTCAAGTTGGATCTCAAAACTATAACCAAGTAATGACTTTGAGAAATTTCACGGGCCCTGAAATGTTTAAAAAGTTTATTCTCTCTTTTTAAAGGATTTTTTACTTTAGCCAAATTTAATATACTTGAAATCACATGGAAAGCTTTATCAAATAAAAATTAATAAATATATTTTAAGTTTTTACCTCTGAGAAAAGGCAAAAAAATTTATTTTGTTTAATATTTCTTAAAATACAGCAGTGTAATTTTAAGATGTAATTTGAAATTGTTATGCCCAGATTTCAGGATCCCCAAAAGACCACACCAGGGAGCCAGCCATGTCCGATGAAAAAGCCTAAGAGTCTTTATTTCAAACCCCGGTTTGGCTCCCCTACCCTCCTTACCGACTCAGCAGCAAGTGGCAAAGAGAGAGCTAGCCCTGTGGGAAGAGGGGTTTTATAGGTGGTTGGAGTAAGGGGAGGATAAAGGACTGTGGGCCCTGCCGATTGGCCAGGCGCATGTCGGTGTCTTGTTACACAGGATGTGGTCATATCTATGATGCACACTTCCCTTGATTGTCATTTGTTAGTTTAAAAAAGTCCTGGGTGTTGCTAGCAGAGGTGTGGGCTTCCAGGAAGAAGCCTTGCCAAGCACATGGCTGCCCAAAAATGGAGTATCCAGGGTAAGATGGAGGGCGTAGTCCTCACCCTTTCATTCCCCCCTTTGTCTTGGAACTTCCGGCTCAATCATGAGTCGAACTGCATTTCTATTCCACCATTGCTAGAGGCCCGTACTAGGCACACAGAACTATCAACTGAACTATCCCTATATGCTTAACAAATGGTCCAAAGGAAGGGAAAGAAACCATTTTAGCTTTAACAACTTCTATTGAAATAGGATTTTTCTTCTTAAAATTCCTCCATGGCTATCAAAAAAAAATCAAGATTAATTTATCTACTGTATTCAATTTGGCCTGATGTTTGCATAAACACAACAAGAATGGTAACCGACCACCTTTGCTGGAATCTCATGGTTGAATCTTAATGTGCACCGTAGTGCCAGAAAGCCAAGCCATCCAGCTGCCATCAGGCCTGCCTGCAGTATCTGCTGAGTTAGGTGAATTCCTCGCCTGTAGCAACTCCACCTGAGCCCACGCTCCAGGCTTTAAGGCCCATATCAGTAGCCCTCCTACTTGTTGCGGCCCAGAGTGTGTGGGGGTTCCGCAGGAATGCAGAGGCATCCTTATTGCTCCCCTTCTACTCTGACCAACCGCCAGTGATGGTAGGGCATGGGCCTGATGCTCCAGCGCCAGCCATCTTCAGGGCTCCCAAGCAGGATATCAGGCTTTCTTCGTGGCATTTTTACTGGCTTTACGTCTTTAGAGCTCAGACAGGGCTCTTTAAAACATGATACTCCAGTCAAAGTTTTCCGTTAATAAAACCACTATTAGGAACCAGTCTTATTGTATCTATGCAAAGAAATGTATTGCCATTAACGTATTTAGCATTGCCAATATTTCAGAGGAATTATTTAAGGAGAAAAACATACTTATTTGCTCTAAGATTTTCTGACTTTCCTTGCCAATTCCTTTTCATGGATTCTTCAGAGTTATAACAAAACATAACTGCTGGCATTAAACCTTCTTTGTATGTATAACCATGCCTCAGACCTTCTATTCCAAACAGCCCTTTCCCAGCTTTCTACAGTTGAGGTTTGTACTACCCCTGACATGGGCACGGTTACGCAGGCCTGCAAGACAGTATACAGGCTGCCAACCGTCAACTGTCTCTCAACAGAGACCAAAACCTGATGGGCACTCTTCCCTGCCCAGTTGGGTACCTGCCCTCTTGGCAGCTAGACACGCTTTACTTTTGGGGTTCACCCCACACAGTCCCCTTCCAGGACAGCCAACATACATTCAAACCTGCAAGAGAATCAAAGGTCAATATAACATATCAATACAATGAAACATAATATTGGCATCATGGCCGATTCAGGCAGCCAAATCTTACTAAAGTCTATTCTTGATCTTCCTATAAATTGTCCTTGTCTCTTTGGAGCCATGTCCATGAAGATGCAGGCATCATCTAAGTCTATTATATGGTATTGTGGGGGCTCCCGGTCACAGGAGTGATCGCGAGCAATGTTACCAGCATCAGGCAGGTCGAGCACACCATAGCTTGAGCTTGAGCAGGTTGCATTGATCTCGATCGACACTCCATTTCGTGACGAAGTCTTCCCGGATCACGGATGGGTCCGCTGACTGGACTTGAGTGTGATGGACCCAGGTCGCGACGCCGTCTACCTTGAGAGCAGTGGGGGTCGTCAGCACCACAGTGTAGGGACCCTTCCAACGTGGCTTGAGGGTCTCCCGGTGGTGCCTTCTGACGTAGACCCAATCTCCTGGTCTGTGCTGATGAGGAGTTGGGGTTGGGCGGTCTCATAGATGGCGTGGAGGCGCGGCCAAATGTCCTGGTGCGCCCTCTGGAGCCCTCTCAAGGAAAGCTTGATTTTCAAATTCAGCAAGAAAATCAGGTTTAAGGTTAGGAATGATAGGGCGTGGCCTGCCAAACATGATTTCATCCCAGGGTGTAAGAGGAGTTCCTTACCTGGTAAAGGGCATATGGTAGGAGAGCCACCCAGTCCCCGCCAGTCTCCATGGTTCCTTTCTACCTGCCCTGAACTCTGGGACCTATAAGCACAATGTAATTTCCAATTTGCCCCAATAGCCCTGGTTACTACCTGCATTACTTGTGAAATAAAGGCTGGTCCATTGTCGGACCCTATTATAGCCTCCGGTTCTCCTAACCCAACGAGGTTTCGGCCAGTCTCTGAGTCAGATTCCTCCTCTCTTGGAGAACTTCAAAGTCCTGATGGCTTCTAGGTCCAGGGAGAGTGCCCTTTTGTGAACCCTGTTTGTTAGTTACAGGGCTCTGCTTTCTTGCCTTTCTACCAGTTCCCTTTGTGGCAGAGCAGCAACCAGGCCTCTTTCAAGGGAGTGTGCTAGAAGGGGATATCAGCCCCTCCTTTGCTAGCAGCAACAGGTATTGAACCCTTTCAATACATTTAACCAGCTTTGTTCACAGCCATTTTTACAGATTCTAGGGCCTGTTGCCTTCCTTTAACCAGCAAGCCAAATGACACTGGCCTGTATTATTTAATTCAGCACAGGCAGGGGGAAGGGCCCATGAAATCTCTGCCCTGAGGAATGATGAGCCCCACCCTTAAATGTCCCAATCAGACTAGAAAAGTTACAAATACCTTTTAGCAAATCAAAGTCCCTAGAAAACAAACAGCCTTAGATTAGCAATACATTCATATTTTTAAGAGACATAAACAGAAATTTCACTAGTAAAACAAATTAAAACAACAAAAATACATATTTAAGCAATAAAGACAGATCACTTTACAGAAGCAGAGACAGCATGCAAGACAAACCACAGTTTTGGGTAAGCACATTATCTGTTTATGTCTCTTATTGCTTAAATATGTATTTTTGTTGTTTTAATTTGTTTTACTAGTGAAATTTCTGTTTATGTCTCTTAAAAATATGAATGTATTGCTAATCTAAGGCTGTTTGTTTTCTAGGGACTTTGATTTGCTAAAAGGTATTTGTAACTTTTTCTAGTCATGATTGGGACATTTAAGGGTGGGGCTCGCAGTTCCTCATTAAAGTTTACTCTAATTTGCCTCATGAGAAATCTAGAGGACAGAATTAAATCTATTGGTTAAGTATGTCTTGCATTTTTACTTTCAAGCAGCTCTGGAAAACCACATTTGAGCCTTGCAAAACAGGTTCTGGCCTACCTGGTCTTTTCAGATGTAAATTGACCACATTCTTTCTTTTAAGATTTTGCTACAGGTGGGTAGCGACTAGCCCCTTCCTTCATTAGAAGTTGCCTTGGGAAACCAGTCTTAACACCCTTTGTTAGCATTTAGAAACTATTCTTTATTATGGAAATGCCAATCTTTCTGCTAGAATATAGCTAGCATCTTTGGTGGGGAGGGGTAAATAATCAGTCTTGGTCTCCATCCTGCACATTTGCAAAGATACTCCAGCTCAAAAGCCTATCCAAAATCAGACTATGCGCGCATTCGTTTTAAGCTAGCTTTTCTCTTTACACGTGCACAGAAATCCCAAACGCATTTACTTGGGGAGGGGGTGACCTGTTTTCACAGATCCTCACTCAGACGCCCACCCGACCGAAGTCGTGGAGCCACACAAAGGAGGGGAGAGGGCAGGCCCCCTCTCTCCACACTCTCACACTTTCACCAGACATTCATTCAGACTTTAAACAATAACAACTTCCCAACTCCTGAGGGAGCTCGACAGCCTCCCCCAATCTCCTTGAAATGATCAATCACAATACCCAAAGGAGCAGTCAGACTCCGTCCCATAACGTCTGTCCAGTAAGTCCACAGAAAACAGAAAAAAAAAAACACAAACACAGACAAATACAGTCTTCCAACTCTATGGAAGCAAAACCAAAACAACCTTCCGACTCCACGAAAGCAAAACTACAGATTAGACGATGGCCATGCGCCAACTGGCGGGAGCGACCCACCTCGTCTCAGATTGAGGGGTTTCTGCGCCCCTCCAGATGGAGGATTGGGGCGTCCCCCTACTCCGCCAGCCCGTGATCCCCCAGTGCATCCACCTAGACCATTTCGGGCACTACAGAATTTCAGAAGTGAGCTCACACAGGACAGAACATATAACACACAGAACAGAATACACAACACACAGACACCTACCACGGTCAGTCAGACTCTCCGGATCGAGGGTTCCTTGAGGGTGTTGGGATCCCAGACAAGCCCCCAAATGTTATGCCCAGATTTCAGGATCCCCAAAAGACCACACCAGGGAGCCAGCCGTGTCCAATGCAAAAGCATAACAGTCTTTATTTCAAACCCGGGTTTGGCTCTCCTACCCTCCTTACCGACTCAGCAGCAAGTGACAAAGAGAGAGCTAGCCCTGTGGGAAGAGGGGTTTTATAGGTGGTTGGAGTAAGGGGAGGATAAAGGACTGTGGGCCCTGCCGATTGGCCAGGCGCATGTCGGTGTCTTGTTACACAGGATGTGGTCATATCTATGGCGTGCACTCCCCTTGATTGTTATTGGTTAGTTTAAAGAATTCCTGGGTGTGGCTAGCAGAGGCTTGGGCTTTCAGGAAGAAGCCTTGCCAAGCACATGGCTGCTCAAAAATGGAGGATCCAGGGTAAGATGGAGGGTGTAGCCCTTACCCTGGGGCAAGATGGAGGGCGTAGTCCTTGCCCTTTCACATAATAATTTAATACTTTCTTCTTCTCCTTCTACATCTTCTCCTCCTCTTTCTTTTTTTCCTTCTCCTCCTCTTCCTTCTTTGCCTCTTTTTCCTCTTCTTTTTCTCCTTTTTCCTCTCTCTCCTCCACCTCTTCCTTCATTTATAAATATAAGCCACATATTAAGACTTCATTGCCCTTTCAAAACAAACAAAATATATCATGGTAATTTTATATTATTTGGAAAAGGATAGACTTTAAATCCAAAATACATAGGGTTTTAAAAATTAAAGTAAAGAATCTACACTAATAAAATAGAAACATGGTAATTAGCGTATGACCACTACCCTTCCCATTGGCTAATCAGCATATCCTTATGCAAATAACTGTCAGCCAAGATGGCGGCCGGCAGCCAGGCAGCTGGAAGCGAACATGAGGCTTGCTTGCTTCAGTGACTGCAGACTCCAACGTTCCCCGCCTCTGAGCTGCAACTCTAAGAAACTATATACTATGTTGCAAATTAGAAGCTAAACAAAACCCCAGAAATCAGCTTTCAGTGGGCCTGGGATCTCAGAGCTGGAGTTATACATTGTTTCGATTATAGAACCGAAACAAACCAGATGCCTGTTTTCAGCAGCGGAAGCCTCAGAGCTAGAGCCAGAGCTAAAGCTGGCCCAGAATAAAAAAAAGAAAAGAAAAAAAGGAGCGGTTGGGAGCTTCAGTCAACTGCCACCCTGAAAGCAGCCCTCAGCTCCTCACCCAGACTGGCGAGGCACCCCAGTGGGGACCCCCACCCTGAAGGGGGTGTGACCAGCTGCAAACAGCCATCATCACCTCATCCAGGCTGGCCAGGCACCCCAGTGGGGACCCCCACCCTGATCCAGGACACCCTTCAGGGCAAACCAGCGAGCCCCTACCCGTGCACCAGGCCTCTATCCTATATAGTAAAAGGGTAATATGCCTCCCAGCACCGGGATCAGTGGAGCCGCGAGGCCTCCTGGCACCGGATCAGCGTGACAGGGGGCAGTGCCCAAACCCCCTGATCGCCCTGCGGCTCTGTGTGTGACAGGGTGCGGCGCCCCAACTCCCCCCCCCCCCACAGGCCCTGCTCTGTGTGTGATGGGGTAGAGCCATAACCTCCCCATTGGCCCTGCCCTGAGTGTGACAGTGGCGGCGCCCCAACCCCCTGATCCGCCCTGCTGTGTGTGTGACAGGGGTCAGTGCCCTAACTCCCCTATCGGCCCTACTCTGTGAGTGACAAGGGGGAGCTCCTCAACCCCCTGATCGGCCCTGCTCTGTGCATGACAGGGGGGGGCTCCCCAACCCCCTGATTGGCCCTGCTCTGTGCGTGACGGATAAGGAGCCCCAACCCTCCTGATAGGCCCTGCTCTGTGCGTGACGGGGCAGCGCCTCAACCCCCTGATTGGCCCTGCAGGGTACGGAGCCCCAATCCCCCTGATGGGCCCTGCTCTGTGAGTGACAGGGGGCAGCGCCCCAACCCCCTGATGGGCCCTGCTCTGTGCGTGACAGGGGGTGGTGCCGCAACCTCCCCATCGACCCTGCCTTGAATGTGACAGGGGGCGGTGCCCCAACCCCCCAATCGGCCCTACCCTGAGCGTGACTAGGGGTGGCATCGCAACCTCCCAATCCGCCCTGCTCTGTGCATGACAGGGGGCGGCGCCCCAACTCCCCAATCAACCCTGCTCTGAGCCCGACCAGGGGCTGCACCTAGGGATTGGGCCTGCCCTCTGCCACCCAGGAGCAGGCCTAAGCCAGCAGGTCATTATCTCCCGAGGGGTCCCAGACCATGAGAGGGCACAGGCCGGGCTGGGGGACCCCCCCCCCCGAGTGCACAAATTTTTGTGCACCGGGCCTCTAGTCTACACTAATAAAAGAGAAACATGGTAATTAGCGTACGACCGCTACCCTTCCAATTGGCTAATCAGCATATCCTTATGCAAATTAACTCAGCCAAGATGGCGGCCGGCAGCCATGCACTGAAGTGAGCAGGGAGGCTTGCTTGCTCCAGTGACTGCAGACTCCAACGTTCACCGCCTAACTTGCCGGCCTCTCAGCTGCAACTCTAAGCAACTATGTACTATGTTGCAAATAAGAAGCTAAACAAAACCCCAGGAACCAGCCGGACTGAAAGCCAGCCGGACCGGAACATTGTATGGATGTTTTCAGCAGCAAGGCCTCAGAGCTAAAGCTGGCCCAGAATAAAAAAAAAAAAAAAAAAGAAAACAAGGAGCGGTTGGGAGCTTCAGTCACTCGCCAGCCGGAAAACAGCCCTCAGCCCCTCACCCAGACTGGCCAGGCACCCCAGTGGGGACCCCCACCCTGATCCAGGACACCCTTCAGGGCAAACCAGCCAGCCCCCACCCTGCACCAGGCCTCTATTCTATATAGTAAAAGGGTAATATGCCTCCCGGCACCGGGATCAGCAGAGCAGCGAGGCTCCCGGCACCGGGATCAGCGTGACAGGGGGCAGTGCCCAAACCCCCTGATCGCCCTGCGGCTCTGTGTGTGACAGGGGGCGGGGCCACAACCTCCCTATCCGCCCTGCTCTGTTCATGACAGGGGAAGGTGCCCCAACCCCCTGATCAGCCCTGCTCTGTGCCTGATAGGGGGGAGCTCCCCAATCCCCTGATTGCCCTGCGGCTCTGTGTTTGACAGGGTGCAGCGCACCAACCCCCTGATCGGCCCTGCTCTGTGTGTGACAGGGTGCGGCGCGCCAACCCCCCTCCCCCCCACGGGCCCTGCTCTGTGTGTGACAGGGTAGAGCCATAACCTCCCCATCGGCCCTGCCCTGAGTATGACAGTGGGCGGCGCCCCAACCCCCTGCTCGGCCCTGCTCTGTGGGTGATAGAGGGTGGTGCCCCAACCCCCCTCCACGGGCCTTGCTCTGTGTGTGACAGGGTAGAGCCATAACCTCCCCATTGCCCTGCCTGAGTGTGACGGGTGGCAGCGCCCAACCCCCTGATCCGCCCTGCTCTGTGTGTTGACAAGGGGCGGTGCCCCAACTTCCCCTAT
>NW_005871122.1:398237-422721 GCF_000147115.1 Myotis lucifugus
CGGAGCCCCCACCCCCCCTGATGGGCCCCTGCTCTGTGAGTGACAGGGGGCAGCACCCCAACCCCCGGATTGGCCCTGCTCTGTGACAGGGGGCAGCGCCCCAACCCCCTGATGGGCCCTGCTCTGTGCATGACAGGGGCGGTGCCCCAACCCCCCAATCAGGCCTACCCTGAGCATGACTAGGGGTGCCATCGCAACCTCCCGATCCGCCCTGCTCTGTGCATGATAGGGGGCGGTGCCCCAACTCCCCAATTGGCCCTGCTCTGAGCCTGACCAGGGGCTGCACTTAGGGATTGGGCTTGCCCTCTGCCACCCAGGAGCAGGCCTAAGCCAGCAGGTCGTTATCTCCCGAGGGGTCCCAGACTGTGAGAGGGCACAGGCCGGGCTTGGGGACCCCCCTCCCCACCCCCCCACCCCCAGTGCACAAATTTTTGTGCACCAGGCCTCTAGTTAGTTTATAAAGCAGGCGATCGAATTTTAAAGTTCATTATCCAGAAATATGATGAGATGCCGAGTGTGTTTCCCTCCATGTCCTGCATGGTTCAGGGTTCGGGTCTGGAAGAGGAGCCGCACACAAATGAAAGAGAAATGACATGAGATAATTAGAAAATACTGGGGGACCAGGTGGGCAAGTCCAACTCAAGGAGAGGGACTTCCACCGATGCTCAGGCCGCTCCAACCTTTTATTTGATCTGGGGCAGCCCTAAGGTAAGGAGGTTTCAATGACACACAGATTAGCTCATCAGCAGACAATTTCCAGAAATAGGCAGAATATCTAATCAACAATAATCAACAAGGATTTACATGAGTATCTAAGGAATTAAGTGAATTAAGGTGGGGATGATGCTTCAGCTACCATTATCTAGATTAACTGGGTGGTATCTAGATTAACTGGGTGGTGCACAGCTCCGACCTTTGCTAGGGCTTCAAAGGTCACTAGCTTTGGGGGGTCTCTAGTCTTCTCTGCTAATGAAGACGATAGGTGGTCCCCGACAATGAGAGAAACAGGAAATAAGAATGAATTTTATTTTAAAATGGTTAGTAATATTTATGAATAACAGAATCGTGTATTTCTATAGGACTAACTAGATATAGTTAACCTTTAAAATTCACATTAAAAACAAAACCCTGTCCTTCCAAGACCTGTCTCTTGTTATGCCCAGATTTCAGGATCCCCAAGAAACCACATCAGGGAGCCAGCCAGTCCGATGCAAAAGCATAAGAGTCTTTATTCGAGCTAGCTCAGCTCCCCCACCTTGCCGACGCAGCGACAGGAAGCAGAGAGAGATAACTCTGTGTGGAGACGGGTTATATAGGGGGAGTTGGAGGAAGGGGAGGAGAAAGGACTGTGCTCTGCCGATTGGCCAGGCACAAGTCTGTGTCTTGTTCCTGGGTGTGGCTAGCAGAGGCTTAGACTTCCGGGAAGAAGCTCCTTGCCAAGCACGTGGCCAAGGTAAGATGGAGCACTTACCCTGGGGCAAGGTGGAGGGCGTAGCCCTTACCCTGGGGCAAGGTGGAGGGCCTAGCCTTTACCCTGGGGCAAGGTGGAGGGCCTAGCCCTCGCCCTTTCATCTCTCAAGGCATTTGCTGTACATAATGTTACAGGGTGAGATAAGGCCTCTTCTCCCCTAGTTGCTAATAGAAGTAGGGTTCTTATTTAAAAAATATATTTTATTGAATTTTTACAGAGAGGAGGGAGAAGGATAGAGAGTTAGAAACATCGATGAGAGAGAAACATCGATCAGCTGCCTCCTGCACACCCCCCACTGGGGATGTGCTCACAACCAAGGTACATGCCCTTGACCAGAATCGAACCTGGGACCTTTCAGTCTGCAGGCTGACGTTCCATCCACTGAGCCAAACTGGTTAGGGCTAGAAGTAGGGTTCTTGGGGGTACCACTGAAATAAACATTTCTGGAGGCCCCCACAGGAGGATATGATATAGTAAAAGCTTTATTTCTGTGGAATTATATTCCTGGGTTTCCAAAGTCCTATTTCCCTTAGTCCAGTCATAGAAGAAGTGTAACTGGGGCCTCAGTAGAGCTAAAATCAGATCCAATGTCCAGAGTTTCCTTTCCATGTTGGGCTGGGTCCAGTCCAGCATCAGGCTAGCTTAGCTTGTGTTCTCCCGCTGCAGCCCATTAGTCCATTATATGTGGATCCACAGGGCCACATGGCTATAGAGGAAACACAGGCAGCAGCAAAACAATAGAGTCCCATGAGCCAAGAGCACAAGAGCTACAAGAGCCCAAGAGAGTGAACTCATTTGTTTAATGGACTATGTATTCCCCAATCTTTGTTTGCAGTGGCCGTGCCCATTCTGGCCAATCATCTCTGTCCCAGGTGTGATTGTCAGGCTAGTATCTTCCCAATGTCATCCCAACTTTACTGGGCATGCCTCTATCTTCCCTTTATTGGACCCCTTCTCCCCCCACACACCTACCCCCGAGTGATCTGCAGGGAATGAGCCAGTATTCCCCAGAAAGTGTGAAATTGCAGCTTCCTGATGAAGCTTCCCAAATGCCATGCCTATAATGTTTGGCCCTCCCTTTGCTCCTTTTCTATTACTAATAACTACCTAATTATAATAATATCAGTAGCCGAAACCGGTTTGGCTCAGTGGATAGAGCGTTGGCTTGTGGACTGAAGGGTCCCAGGTTCGATTCCGGTCAAGGGCATGTACCTGGGTTGCGGGCACATCCCCAGTGGGAGATGTGCAGGAGGCAGCTGATCAATGTTTCTCTCTCATCAATGTTTTTGACTCTCTATCTCTCTCCCTCTCTGTAAAAAAAAAAAAAAATCAATAAAATATATTTAAAATAATAATAATAATATCAGTAACACTTCTTTAAATGGGTTTTTTGGTTTTCACCCAGGCTGTCCATTTCTAGCTTATGTATTTTGTTAAATATAACTGATAAATACATTTTTAATTTTGCTTTTGATAACTGGCAAAGTTTACAAAAGAAAAAATATATCTCATTAACTTGTTCCTAGCTTTCTAAACCTGAAGGCTTAACATTGTCCACATGAAAAGTGTTACATTCACTATGTAGGGAAATTTAGAGCATTACAGATGACATAGATAATGGGTCTGCGTTTAACAAGATAAGAATAAGAAACTTTGAAGTTTTTAAATAATCATGTCCGAGGTAAGAAAAAAGTAACTACCTTTACCTGTATTCAAGAACTAAGCAAATTAACAAAACAAGAACACACTAGAAGCAATGACATGCATATGATTCAATGAGTAATATTTTAAAATAAACATTGTGCTGACATCTCATTTATATATCAGCTGATGTGTTTATTAATTATAACTAAGCTTGTTGGAAAGAATATATTCAAAAGATCTTATTTTCACTGGTTTGGATTAACAGATTTCTCACACTTAACAGCAGATTAAGAAAGAAATAGAAGATATTAATAGATAGATATAAATTACTTCCTGTAATTTTATACTTATTAAAAGCAGATTTAGAAAATATTATGAAAAATAGAGCCCTATGTCTGGCTCTGCTATCAATTAGTAATATGACTTTGAGAAGACTCTTAATCTCTGAGATTTATTATCTCTAAAAAGACAAGACTAAAATAATCACTGTTCTTTTCAAACACTAAAATAAATCTGCAATTTGTAATAACAGGAAAAGGAAATAGCAACTTTACAAATTTGTAACTTTAAACAAGTTAATACACTAAAATTTCAGATTTTGAAGTAGTTGATAGTTTTGTTAAAATTTGATGAATAGGGTCATTTCTAATAAATATGATTAACATGAATTATTTTTTAAAGAATAATAGTTCATTGACCCAGCATTAGAACATCAATTGTATGAGAAATTATATCAATGAGAAGCCTCAAAATCTACTATCCATTGAAACTCAACTAATCTGAAATCTAGAGAGAAGACAAATTGTAGCCAAAAATAACAGAAAACTGAACTGAAAAAGAAAAGCCATAAGCTTCTTCTCACTCCTGACATTATTATTTCCAGTTGTCACATTTCAATGCCCTAGACACCAAATAAACTCAAAAGTGGTTTTCCCAGCAGCTATTAGTGAAACCCCTCCCAGCAAACAGTTTGAAAAGTGATTTCCATGGAAAAATAAAACATGGAAAGTAGTCGATCTTATGTAAGAAATAAGAATATAACAGTCCCTGTCCATCATTAAGAAAGATTTTCAATTTCTACTTCTAGATTTATAAGAAGCGAATTTCTATTTCATTTTTATGACAACTTGAAGACCTTGGCTGCAGAGAAGAGTCTGGTCTTATTTTGTTTTGCTTTGTTGTGTTGATAACATCTTCATCTGTCATTAATCTCTGCCACCAAATTCACACTAAGAGTCTAATTCCTGGAGGGCACTCAGTAATTGTGAACACCACCCAATCCCAAACAACAAAGATACCAATTCTTTAAAAGAGCTGAAGATTCAGTGAAGACCATAAAGCACTGCACAGAAAGGATTCCATAGGGGGAAAGAATGAAGAATGGAAAGTATCTTCTCCTAGCATTTGAATAAGCAAGCAAGTCTACACGTTACTCAGAAGATTATCACCCAGTGAATAATAAAATGAGGACTGCCTGCCCTGGAGATAGGTCTTAGGTAATTAGGATCATAACATCAGAACCAAATGAACAGTACCCAGAGTCAAGTCAATTATGACTTTCTGTGCTTTTATTTTCTCTAGCAGAACAATAATTCTCTCTCTCTCTCTCTCTCTCTCTCTCTCTCTCTCTATGCAGTTTCATCACAGTTAAGCCATGAAGAAACACCATGTAATAGAGTTTAGGAAATGATAAAGGTATTTTATACAGTATATGATACTGTATAAACATAAAATAATCATTATTGTCATAGTTTTAAATGTAGATACTATTTAACATTTCTGTGTTGGATCAGAGAGAACTTCCTAGAAAAAAAAGGACTTTCTCATGAATTCTTGAACTTCAAATTGAGCCCAAGAGGGAGGCTAAATTATTATCATGCTGGTCCTCATTAAAATGATCCCAAACTTTACCATCTATAAATCAACCATAAAAGGCTTTTGAAAGATGATTATCACATGCATATCATGAATGCAAATCTACTCTTGGATATAACCCTGAATCCATTATGCTACACCTGTTTTCTCTGTAATCCACACAGTGGCAATCTCTATTAGGGCAAGACTCATCCAATCAAGACATTAAATGGAACCTTGTTTTCATATATTAATTGGTCAAGAATCAAAGCAGAATACCTAGGAGACTGACGAGGCTGCTGCACCTCTGGCTCTCAGTTCTATTTTTAAGTCGGAAGAATTTGTCAGCTTTTTCCTCTTTCTGGTGTTCATTTTTACCTCACCTTGTTTAAACCCATCCTCTGTCATCGATCTTATAATTCTCTGGTGTGGTAGGAAGTAAGAGGAAGAGGAAGCAATACTAGAATGAATGCACAGTGACTGCTGGTTTTAAGGCAACCAAACGACTCACATCATCCAGGCTGAAAACAAAAACATTAAATCTGTACACCCTCTTTCTCTTCTATATATTCAGGACTAACATTAAGCTTGTGGCTCACTATATGGTTAGTTAGCTGAGGCTGAGGAGGCACACAACCTTTCTTTTATCCATTATTCCCTCCTGAATAATAGCCAAGGCTGTTAGTAGCCTTCTCACTTACATATAAAATCACTAGAAGCCCGGCACACAAAATTTCGGGGGCAAGGGGTAGGATCCCTCAGCCCGGCCTGAGCCCTCTCGCAGTCTCGGGGGATGTCCAGCTAAGTAAAACTATCTGTCCCTGCTCTCCCTGCTGATGCTCCCACTTTTCTGCATTAACCATTTACTCTGTCCTTAGCTGCTCTCCCTCCTAAATTTTTACTCTTTACTCTTAGAGGATCTTAAATCCTCCTCCTTTACTACTCTTGATCTCTCCAACCAATCCCCTGTCCAGTTGTTTGTCTCCATTTAGATAGGGGGAGTTTCGGAGAAAACCACAGACTACTGCTGTAGTAGTCTTCCGTCCCCAAGGCTGTGATCCTACCTGTGGAGAAAAATGACTCTTCGTCCTCCTGGAAAGATAGCGGATGAGGACAAGGGAGTATAGGAAGATTTCTTGCAGGCTGAAAGCCTGGAGGGCCTCCTGGAAGAAAAGATATTTAATTCAGTTACAGATGCTGTCAGAATCAGGATGAGGGAGGAAGGGAAAGACCAGGTTATGTCCTCTATGAGGATCCTAATAAAACGGTAAGTTAAACCAAACATACAACCAGGGTTAATGGGGTCACTAGAGAGTTAAATAAGTTCTTTGTTCTTTGAAATTTACTACTTTGTTAATTTGCTAAGCAAATAGTTAACTTGAAAAGACTTTTCTCTTGCTTTTCTTACAAGCAATCTCAGAACCAAGCAATCGTGGAACCTAGCCAGCCTTTGTTTTAGCCTTTAAATCTACCCCAGAACTTCAAAATTTCAATTTAATACAGCAAATTTACAACCCAGGTGAGAGCAACTGATAGAAATTATTATTAGCTAAGTGGGCTGATTCCCTCTGTAATAGTGAGCAAAAGACTCTGAGAAAAATAAATCTCGCAGTTGCTAGAGACTTTTGCAGACCATCATTGGTCCAGCCCAAACATTTAGCCAGACTAATGAACAGAAATGCAGAATAAATCAAAGTAGCTCTCACTTCACAAAGACCTGTTAATGAGCAGCCAAGACAGACAAATAACTGTACTCACACTCTCTCAGTAGACTAGCTGAGCAGATAAATGGAACAATGCCCAACTCCCCAGATGGGCATGGGGGCACTCCTGGCACCCATGTCCCAGGACAGAATTCTTTTTTTTAATATATTTTATTGATTTTTCACAGAGAGGAAGGGAGAGGGATAGAGAGTTGGAAACATCGATGAGAAACATCGATTAGCTGCCTCCTGCACACCTCCCACTGGAGATGTGCCTACAACCAAGGTACATGCCCTTAGCTGGAATCGAACCTGGGACCTTTCAGTCCGCAGGCCGATTCTCTATCCACTGAGCCAAACCGGTTAGGGCCAAGAACAGAATTCTTGACCAATGTCTTGGTGAGAACCAACCAGAGGAGTTAAGACTGCGTCCAGTCCCCCTTCTCGGTAGCAAATTGGCTAGTCCTACACAAACAGCTGTTCACTCAAAATTACTCAATTGAATCCCTTTTTAAAATTTTCAACATGCAATTGAGAACAGTGGCTTTACTTTGTCCTGACCCCATGATGATCGGTGGTGAGAAACAGACAAGGGAGGGGGTGACCTGTTTTCACAGATCCTCATGCAGATGCCTGCCTGGCTGCGTCCATTGGGGGCTTAGATTCGTCTTAGCTAAGGTGCACCCGTATAAACCCCGGGCCTGGTCACCTCCAAGTGGGGGTGAGTCACCGTTATGCCATATGAGGAATCTCGGAACCCCAGGTTGGGGCCCACTCGGACTCCATAACCGAAGTCGTGGAGCCACACAGAGGAGAGGAGATGGCAGGCCCTCTCCCTCCACACTCACACACTTTCACCAGACATTCACTCAGAGTTTGAACAATCTATCCAAATCCTAATTCCAAATTCCTGACTAATTGCCTAAGGGAGCTCTATGGCTTCCCAGGAGGTGATCAAGCTCCCCTTCCACTCATTTGGAGTGGGCCTCACTGATAGGGGGTCGACGAAGACGACTGACCCTGACCCATTTTGACAAAGACAACAAATGTGGAAGTGGAAAATAAGACACCAACACAAAAAGCAGGCGAATGGCCAATGGCGGCCTTTGTTTGCCATTCTAACATAATTATTGCCTTCAAAGTCCAGCTAAAGTGATCAAGGCCAAAATCATCCCTCACGAGGAGATGTGGGTGATGATGGCCAAGCATATTAGGAAACGTGTCTGTCGGTGATGGTGATCCTCCATCCCCTCATCATTCATTATGCTCTGACCTTCCGCATCCAATCTCTTCAAAGATCCCCAGGTGATAGGAGGAGCCACCTCTATCTGAAGACACCTCCACTGGGGTGTGTCCTGCAGGATCAAACCTGCCATCTTCTCCACTATGGACCCGATCTCGAACTCGGTCACCATTGTCTGCGCCTTGAACCTCGTGTTAGGGCTTCATCTGCTCTGCTGGCAGCCACAAAGGTCCTGTAGGGAGAGAAACATAAGCATACCCTCTTCCCCAAGTTAGTAGCTCTACCAGACCCTTCCCTATGGAGGACTCCTGGTCCCGATACCAGACTTTAGGGTGAGGCTTCTTTTCTTGAGGAATATAGTGCCTTTCAGTAGCTGTCTCCTCATGCTGCTGATTCAAAAATTTTAAAGAATAGATTGCCCTATTCAGTCTGTCTCTAGGGGTCATGCTTCTACTCCCCCTTTTTTGTTTTAACAACATAGCCTTTAAAGTGGAGTGAGCTCTGATGAAATAGTAAAAGCAGCTGCTCATCCCTAGCAGTAAGAGCAGCCTTAGGAATTTTTTGACCATGTTGAACTGCATATTGAGAGTTACTGATAATATTTAATGGAGTATTGGGAAAGTGTTATAATGCTAAAATCACAGTTCCAACCTACGCTCTTTAGTAATAAATTTTTTCAGCTTTCATGCTCATACCAGCAAATCCCAGCTATACCAGTCTTTCCGGAGCCATCAGTAAAAACAGTCATTGCATTCTCCATAGGAGTCAAAGAAATAACTCTAAAAGGTTGACACTGATCATGCTGAAAAATTTGTATCAGCTTATCACCAGGAAGTCTATACTTGATTTCTCCCACAAAATCAGCCATAGTTACCTGACCATGTATGCTATGATGAAGACGGCCTGGTAAGGTTGTGATGTCCTCGGTGAGTGTGATGCGGGCAGGGCGGGGGGCAACAGCGGCAGCCTGGCAGCCATGCAGTCGTCCTGAGGCGGTGGCGGCAGGAAGTCGGGGGGCATTGTCATCTCACCGTTCCACCTGGAGGAGCTCACCAACTGCCCAGCCTAGCAGCTGATAACAAACCAGAGGATAGACATCTAGGGGTCATACAGCGACCACGCACCTGGAGCCTGAAGCTTGCTACGGCTTCCACAGATGCGCTCCCACAAACAAAGAACAAAGACAAAACAAACCAGACAAATGCAACCTAAGGTTGTCCAGACCAGGACCCCCAGACACCGTTGTTCCGCTGCGTCCGAGGTTCCGCTGCGTCCAGCCCTCTTTTGAGTTCTAAAGGTAACATTCCACAGACAGATACCAGATTCTTACCTCCCCGCTGGAGGTCCAGGTGGCTTGTCATTTTCGGATTGCAGTTTTGGGAGGAAAACACTCTGCCTCCCTGGGACCTCGGACAGGGACTGGAGTGTCCTCGCCTGGGGCGTCCTGGGTGTCCAGCAGCAACTCAGCCGGAGTCGATCTCACTGGAGCCTCCAAATGTAACGGGGCGACCTGCGGAGATGACCACCAGGGACTCAGATCAAGATTTAGGAGCCTTTATTAAGCTGGCCCGCGACTACAGGCACAGCACCTGCCGAAGCAAAGGCTGAAATGCAGCGCCGACTGCAGGAGTTACAGTGTTTTATTTGCAAAAACCACAAAGTTACAAAACCTTAGTTCCCAACACAGTACAGTATCAGTACCTTCCTATCTATGTGTTCTAGGAACAGAGTACAACATGCTGGGAAGGGGCCATGAGACCACATCTCAAGGCCTGGCCTGTTGTCAGTACCTTCCTATCTATGTTTTAGGAACAGACAGCACAGCCCGCCCCGTCTGGCCGAAGTGCCAGATATGCAGCCCAGCACAACCCTCAGCTGTTGGCCTCCAACCTCTGGTTCATCTCCCATACCACTGACCTGCCTTCCTGGAGCTACTCACCTTCAAGATGACTGTGGTCCGCTTGACCGTCCACAATATGACTTTAAAGTCATATTGGGTTGATGTTAGTGTTTTCATGATGTTCCTCCTTGGCGGATGACCCACAGCCAAGGAACCTTAAAAGACACTGGAAGGCCCTCCTAGCCACCTCCCTCCAGGCCGAGGAGCTTTGATGGGCGGCTCCCTCACTGCTGCTGGTGGTGGTGGTGCTGTTGCTGCTCTGGCTGCTGGCACCGATCTCGATTGTATTGATCTTGTATGTGCTTGAGATGGAGTTATCCATGCTGGATTGTGAGGAAGAGGCGGCTTTGGTTTCTATGATGGGTTCGGCGGGCACCCTAAACCTCTGGCAGTTTGGGGGGATGGAATGCTTTTTGGTCTTTCTAGTAAGTGACTGACCAACCTCTTGGCTCGAGCATGTGGTACTGGAGCTACTGGTGTAAGTGGTACGGAAGGGCTTTACCTTGATGTGGCGGCCTGGCATCTTCGTTTTCATTGTAGTAAGAATTAGATACGTGCCCATGAAACGGTCAAATTTTCTGCGTCCCAGTGAATCCTCAATGGATTCCCTCCTACACCCAAGGTGATTCATCGTTCTTACTATGGCTGGGTCCACCTTAACCTTGGGAGGCTCCCTGTACGGCTTCATGATCTTCTTGTGGCCCTTATTCAGCCAAGGGTCTTTCATCACGGCTTCCATGGTTGGTCTTTTTCTAGGGTCGAGAGTGAGCAATTTTCTTAGAAGTTTTTGAGCCTTCTTTGATAATATGGATGGTACCTGGTAATCTCCACTGAGTATCTGACTCTTCACTTTCGTAATGTTGTCCCCCTCAAACGGTGTCACCCCTGTCAGCATATGGTATAGTAATACCCCCAAACTCCACACGTCAGACTTTCGCCCATCATAGGTACAACCCTGCAACATTTCTGGGGCCGCATAGCCTATGGAGCCACAGAAGGTGGACAGCATATGGTCTTTCACTTGCCTACTGTACCCAAAGTCAATTAATTTGATCGTCATATCATTATCTATTAGAATATTGCCTGGTGTTAGGTCTCTGTGTATGATGTTCTTTTTGTGGCAGTATTGGACCGCCGATACTACCTGCCGAAACATGGTGCGGGCTTCTCCCTCGCTCATGGTCCCGTTCTCCTGCAAGTGCTCAAGTAAACTGCCTCCTTGGATGTTCTCCATCACTAGGAAGATCTTCTCCTCGGTGACGAGCACCTCAAACAATTTGGTAATGTTAGGGTGGTTTACCTTCTTAAAGCAATGGACTTCTTGAAAAAATCGAGGGATGCCCTTCCGTCTCACCGCCTTGATGATCACGTGTGCCCCGGTCAGTATGTGCTGAGCCAACCGCACCTCGGATGATGGTCCCTTTTGGATGGTGTTCAGGAGGAGATACTCTCCAATATAGTGTCCCCTGTGGGGGGAATGGTATCCACAGATGTTAAACATGGCACCTTACAAATAAGACAAAAAAGTGACAAAACAAGACAAACAGACAAAATTAGAAAGCGAGAAATTGAAAAGGAGAATGGCCAAAACAAGGTAAGGAATCCAAGTCCACCAGGTCACCGAAAATAAGCTTCCTGGGCTATAACGGACTAAAACCTCTGCTTGCTCAGGGTCTTATATAGGAGTGGTTTGCAATTTCATCACAGTGGTGCCTTATGAGGTCAGAACAAGAAATGGACCGATGACGGCTGGGGTGTGGTTTGCAATTCCCTCACAATGGCACCTTGTGAGGTCAGAGCAAAAAATGGACCAATGACAGCTGGGATGTGGTTTGCAATTTTCATCACAATGGTGCCTTATGAGGTCATTTCAGGAAACGGACCAAACACGGCTGGGGATAAACCACAGTGATTTCCTAAGTTTTTGGTCTCATGACCCTTATACTCTGGGAAAAACAAAAAGACAACCCACAAAGAGCTTTTTGTTTATGTAGGATTTAAATATTGCTATTTACTTTATTAGAAATGAAAATCTGTAAGATGCACGTGCACAAACACACACAAAGGAAAAGTCTGACTGATTCTCATGCTCTAGGCCTCAGTTCAAATGTCACCTGCTTAGAGAGGATGTCCCTGATCCATCTATTCCTACCTTCCTCACCCAGCTGGTCAGGTTTGTCGTCTTCATAGCACTGACCACAGTGTGGCTGATTCTTGTTTACTGTCAGTCCTTCCCATGAAGGGAGGAGCGTGACTGGAGGGGTTCCTGTATCTAGCACAGTGAGTGGCAACAAAACAAGTATTTAATCAATATTTTTTCACTGGATTAACAGAAGAGTTTGGGAGAACAAAAGAAAATATGGGGAAAAAACCAAGATGGCGGCATAGGTTAACGCTGGAGTTTGCTGCCTCGAACAACCACTTCAAAAATACAACTAAAAGATGGAATGGACATCATCCAGAACCACAGGAAGGCTGGCTGAGTGGAAGCTCTACAACTAGGAGCAACCGAGAATCAGAGGATTCGCAGTGCTGAAGTAAAATACTAAGGTGCGGAGTGCGCGCAGCGTGGGCTGGTGGCTGAGGGCGCGGTTGTCTGTTTCAATCCGGAGGGAGCCTCAGACTCTGAGCTTCAGATCCGGGCGAGACTCTAGGGACCCAGACTCAAACGGGAGAAGCGGGACTGTCTGGCTTCAGTCCCTCTGAGGTTTGCAGCGGTGCTGGGACAGAGAGGCAGAGCCCCTGGGGACAGACTGAGAGCAGCCATAACTGCTCCCCCCTCTGCCCTGTTGATCCCGTGGGACCCGCCCCGCCCAAGCCCTGCACAGAGCCATTTGCTGGATAGCCTCAGGCAAAGGCTAGATTAGCACCTCCCTAGAGGACAGAAGTTCTCCCACTGCAAACACAGCTGATTCTCACACCCAGTTGGCCTGGAGGTCAAGTAGTAATTGCCTACAACAATTAAGGCTTGGCTACAACAAGACTGCTCACAGAGACCACAAGGGGGTGCACCAAGAGTGTCTACCTCAGGTAATTGGGACACTTAACACGGAAAGCCACTCTATCAACACAGGGAAGCATAAAAAATGCCAAGACAAAGAAACAGACCACAAAGGACAGAACCGGAGGAAAGCAGGCTACTGGATATAGAATTCAAAAACACACTTTTGCCAAAACTGGTTTGGCTCAGTGGATAGAGCGTCGGCCTGCGGACTGAAAGGTCCCAGGTTCGATTCCAGTCAAGGGCATGTACCTTGGTTGCGGGAACATCCCCAGTAGGGGGTGTGCAAGAGGCAGCTGATTGATGTTTCTCTCTCATCAATGTTTCTAACTCTCTATCTCTTTCCCTTCCTCTCTGTAAAAAATCAATAAAAAAAAAAAACAAAAAAAACCACACTTTTGAGGTCTCTCAAGAGGCTTCTAGAGGCTGTCGATAAACTTGATGAGATGTATAGGAAATCTAATGACACCTTCGATGGTGTGATAAAGGACCAACTAGAAAGTAAGCATACACTGACTGAAATAAAGACTCCCAACAGCAGACCAGAGGAGCGCAAGAATCAAGTCAAAGATTTGAAATGCAAAGAAGCAAAAAACACCCAACCGGAAAAGCAATATGAAAAAAGAATCCGAAAGTGTGAAGATAGTCTAAGGAGCCTCTGGGACAACTACAAGCGTACCAACATCAGAATTATAGGGGTGCCAGAAGATGAGAGAGAGCAAGATATTGAAAACCTATTTGAAGAAATAATGGCAGAAAACTTCCCCTACCTGGTGAAAGAAATAGACTTACAAGTCCAGGAAGCACAGAGAACCCCAAACAAAAGGAATCCAAAGAGGACCACACCAAGACACATCATAATTAAAATGCCAAGAGCAAAAGACAAAGAGAGAATCTTAAAAGCAGCAAGAGAAAGAAACTCAGTTACCTACAAGGGAATGTCCATACGACTGTCAGCTGATTTCTAACAGAAACTTTGCAGGCCAGAAGGGAGTGGCAAGAAATATTCAAAGTGATGAATAACAAGAACCTACAACCAAGAGTACTTTATCCAGCAAAGCTATCATTCAGAATTGAAGGTCAGATAAAGAGCTTCACAGATAAGGAAAAGCTAAAGGAGTTCATCACCACCAAACCAGTATTATATGAAATGCTGAAAGGTATCCTTTAAGAAGAGGAAGAAGAAGAAAAAGGTAAAGATACAAATTATGAACAACAAACATGCATCTATCAACAAGTGAATCTAAGAATCAAGTGAATAAATAATCTGATGAACAGAATGAACTGGTGATTATAATAGAATCAGGGACATAGAAAGGGAATGGACTGACTATGCTTGGGGGGGGGGGGGAAAGGGGTGTGGGAGATGTGGGAAGAGACTGGACAAAAATCATGCACCTATGGATGAGGACAGTGGGTGGGGAGTGAGGGCGGAGGGTGGGGTGGGAACTGGAAGGAGGGGAGTTATGGGGGGAAAAAAGAGGAACAAATGTAATAATATGAACAATAAAGATTTAATTATTTAAAAAAATAAAATAAAATAAACATTTTCACAATAAAAAGAAATTATGGCCAACTACTTATTTAATCAAAGTGATTCATAAAAAGATCTTAAAAAACTCAGCTTTTGGGGCAGATAAGATAGGACCAAGGAGGGCTGAAGTTTTGGTTTCCAGGTATGTATGTACTCAGTGAGGCTGAGGAAAGGCCACTGTTGGAGCCTTGCTGTAAAGATGACAGGAGATGGTGTGTTCCTCCAATGGTACTTGCTAAGGATGCAATAAATTGGGATCCAGCTACAGGTATTTTTACAACTTGAATATACCAGCATCAGGCAGGTCGAGCACGCCATAGCTTGAGCTTGAGCAGGCTGCATTGATCTCGATCGACACTCCATTTGGTGACGAAGTCTTCCCGGATCACGGATGGGTCCGCTGACTGGACGTGAGTGTGATGGACCCAGGTGGCGACGCCGTCTACCTTGAGAGTGGTGGGGGTCGTCAGCACCACAGTGTAGGGCCCCTTCCAACGTGGCTTGAGGGTCTCCCGGTGGTGCCTTCTGACGTAGACCCAATCTCCTGGTCTGTGCTGATGAGGAGTTGGGGTTGGGTGGCCTCATAGATGGCGTGGAGGCGCAGCCAAATGTCCTGGTGCGCCCTCTGGAGCCCTCTCAAGGAAAGCTTGATTTTCAAATTCAGCAAGAAAATCAGGTTTAAGGTTAGGAATGATAGGGCGTGGCCTGCCAAACATGATTTCATCCCAGGGTGTAAGGGGAGTTCCTTACCTGGTAAAGGGCATATGGTAGGAGAGCCACCCAGTCCCCGCCAGTCTCCATGGTTCCTTTCTACCTGCCCTGAACTCTGGGACCTATAAGCACAATGTAATTTCCAATTTGCCCCAATAGCCCTGGTTACTACCTGCATTACTTGTGAAATAAAGGCTGGTCCGTTGTCGGACCCTATTATAGCCTCCGGTTCTCCTAACCCAACGAGGTTTCAGCCAGTCTCTGAGTCAGATTCCTCCTCTCTTGGAGAACTTCAAAGTCCTGATGGCTTCTAGGTCCAGGGAGAGTGCCCTTTTGTGAACCCTGTTTGTTAGTTACAGGGCTCTGCTTTCTTGCCTTTCTACCAGTTCCCTTTGTGGCAGAGCAGCAACCAGGCCTCTTTCAAGGGAGTGTGCTAGAAGGGGATATCAGCCCCTCCTTTGCTAGCAGCAACAGGTATTGAACCCTTTCAATACATTTAACCAGCTTTGTTCACAGCCATTTTTACAGATTCTAGGGCCTGTTGCCTTCCTTTAACCAGCAAGCCGAATGACACTGGCCTGTATTATTTAATTCAGCACAGACAGGGGGCCCATGAAATCTCTGCCCTGAGGAACTGTGAGCCCCACCCCTAAATGTCCCAACCCAGCACAGAATATCACATATCAAATCAAAGTTCCCAGCAAACAAACAGACAGAATTGTTTACTAGTTAGGCAGGCGGATTCCACCTCTGACAGAGAGCAAGTGCCCTTGGGAAAAGTACCCAGCCGCCGCTCGGGGGGTTTTGCTATCGGTCAGAGCATTCAGCCTTAAATCAAACTTTTTTTTCGCAGACTTCCACACTTACATGAACAAATAATTATACCCAAGTAGACATACAAACATCAAATAAACATCCACACTTACACCCTTTCAGTAGACAAATACTTTTACAGTCTTGGGTGTGCTAGGGTGAGGTACTGCGGCATGGAAGGGTTACAGAATGTTACAGAATGTGCTAAGGGGAGAAATGAGACATGAGAAATTGAATGTGCTCGGAGGGAGGGGGATGTATGAGGAAGGATTGTGTTGTCAGGATATGGAGAAGGATTGTGTATGTGCTGGGAGGGGGGACTGACATATGGAGAGGGATTGCAGGGTTAGGAACCATGGAAGAAAAATTGCTAGATTGTCTTAGAAAAACAATGTGTTATGATTCGCTCCAGCCAGGTGTGACTCTGTTTACCCCCCGCCCCCTTTTGTTCTTATGAACTTTCTGTGAACTTCTAAGGTAACACTGTTTTGCTATAAAGGATCATACTGCTCCCTTGATCTCTGCCACATGCTCCGAAGCTCCCAGAGGGGGAGCTAGGTGCTGTGGTCAGCTGGCCAGCTTAATAAGGGCTCTTAAATTTAAATTCTGAGTCAGTGGTCTATCTCGTTGAGCCAACCCATAACATTGGGATCTTGAGCAGATAACAGGAACACCGCCCAAGTCCCCTGAAGGGGGCCTGACAGGAACAGATGTGGGGGCCTCCCTTTCCCACATCCCAGGACAGGATTCTCGACCCATGTCTCATCCAGACAGAAATGGTACTCATACTGAACAAAGAAAACAAGATTAAATAGACACAACAACTAGATACATTCCCCATTAATTTCAAGCCACTTTTCTCTTTACACGTGCACAGAAATCCCAGACGCATTTTTAAATTTTGTCAAGAAGTACTTTAAATTATTTGCTACTACCACCAAGACCAGCACTTGTGGCGGCTCCACCAGGGCCTGTGCCCTAGGCTTCAAGGCTCACCGCAGCAGCCCTGGAAAACCACACCTGAAGCTGGCAAGCATGTTTCGTCCAGCCCTTGACTTTAAAACAACCATAATGCTTAAAGAGGTAGTTTGAGTCTGTTCCATAATGTCCATCCAGTAAGTCCACAGAATAAAACAGAAAAACACAGACACAGACAAACAGAGGGCCCCAAAGAACAGCCTTCCAAATCCATGGAAGCAACTAGACGATGGCCTTATGCCAAACCGGCGGGAGTGACCTGCCTTGTCTCAAATCTGTGAGAGGAAACCACATCCCTCATGAGGGGAATACGCATCCCTCCTGGGGAGCGGAACATCTTCCTACTCTCCACGCCCATGGTCCTTCAGCAGTACGTCCACCTAGACTGCTTCGGGCACTACAGAATTTCAGAAGTGAGCTCACACAGGACAGAACATATAACACACAGAACAACACACAGATCAGCAGACAATTTCCAGGAATAGACAAAGTATCTGATTAGCTCATCAGTAGATGATTTCCAGGAATAGGCAGAGTATCTGATCAATAATAATCAACAAGGATCTACGTAAGTATCTAAGGAATTAAGTTAACTAAGGTGGGGATGATGCTTCAACTATTATTACCTAAATTACCTGGGTGGTTCCTAGATTAACTGGGTGGTGCACAGTTCTGACCTTTGCTAGGACTTCAAAGGTTACTAGCTTTTGGGGGTCTCTGTCTAAACTCAGCTAGTGAAGACAATGAATGGACTCTGGCATCTCCCCCTTATTTTTCCTTTAAAAAATCAAGTATCTGTAAACTAGAAATATAAGAACAAGTCCTGATTTCAATGTCCAACAGTTCTGAGTCCAAGTTTCAATGTCCGACAGTTCATGTGTACATGCCAGCAATGAAATGTTCATTCTGGATGGTGGAAAATGCAGGTCCAGTCCTTTCTGGTCTGGTCCTGGGCACCCTGCAGCGACGCACAGCTGCTGACTGCTAGCATGGCAAGGCGTCTTCACCATCTCCATCTCTGAGCTGTCTCTTCTGTCTTTGTGGCTGGCTTTCTGGGATCCGCTGTTACAGGAATCCACATGGTCTTGTAGCTGTTCTCTGAAAGTATACAAACATATCCTCGACCAAAGGTTAAAGGAAAAACCTTACTTGGGTTTTTTTCTTTAAAATGATCTTTCCCTGGCTTACCCTGCCATCATGTGTGTTTTTCCTGGGTGTCTCGCTATTAGCATTATAAACGAAAAAATTTTTTTCTCTAAATGTAATTTAGTTACAGGATCTATTTCCTTACATGGCACTTTTCCACTATCCCCCTTTTTTATTTAATTAGGAGATTTTTGGAAATTTTATAATGCAGTCTAGATAGCTTTAAGTATTAATTTTTTGCACACAAAAAAAATGAACCTGAACATGCTTTAGGTTCATAGCATGTTTACCACGAAATGAAAATTTCTGTTAATACTTTTTGAATAATTACTTATTTCAAATTAGCCAAATTTAATTACCTGGACCATTAACAAAGGGAAATGCACATGCTGATCAATTGGTTGCTTTATTAAAAGAGGCTTCAGAGTCTCATAAGCTTTTACATCAGCCTGCTAAAATGTTGTCCAAACAAATCTCAATCTCTTGACAGAAAGTGAAACAGATTTTCAAGGAATGTCCCACTTGCATGTTACATATACCTCAAGGGCCTAACACAGGAGTCAACCCTAGAGGTTTGCTAAGGGACCATATCTGGCAAATGGATGTTACACATTATACTCCTTTTGGACGTCTTGGGGCATTACATGTCTCTGTAGATACTTTTTCAAAAGTCCTATAAAGAACCAGAATCTCAGAAAAGTTAGGAAAATTGTACAGAGTCACAGAGTTAATAAGGGAAATGACCTTGATTTAGAATCATTATTGCTTAATATAGACTTGGTCATGTTACTTCCTTTGGTCAATAAAATGTCATTAAAATTGGCACAAGCCACCATTCAGCAGAGGTGTGGAGTGCCTTTGAATGGTTTCTGCAGCCACAAGCCCAGCAGTGTCTCAGATGGGATTTTTTAATCAGCCAAAATCTCTAGTCAAAAAGATATAGGTATGGAGTCAGAAGAAAATGATATACAGGCACCATAAATAATAAATAAAGACTTGTTAAAGCCATTGAGATTTCCAAATAATTTGTTACTATATTTTAGTCTAAACTAATGATTTTCAACTTTTTTCATCTCATTGCACATATAAACTAATTCCTAAAATTCTGTAGCACACCAAAAAATATATTTTTTGCTGATTTGACAAAAAAAAAGGTATAATTTTGATTCATCCACACCAGATGGCTACTGTTGTGTTGGTCTTTGTCATTTTTTAATTTGACAATCTAATGAAAAATAAGTCAGTACCCCTGACTAAATAGTTAGGTATTGGTATTGCAAGTTTTAAAAATTCTTGCAGCACATTGGTTGAAAATCACTGGTCTAAGCTAATCAGACAGAAAAATTGTTACAAGAAATAGAGTATAACCAGAACAGTACCCTAAAAAATATGTGAAACCAGATCTGAATCTACCAGCAAGAAAAACTTTTTTTGAAGAAAGAAAATAACCTATGTTATGCAGTAACGTATTTGGTAAAACTGACCCTGCATTAAGTTGTGATTTCAAACAAAGACCTAAAGAAAAGAATATTGCTAACGTAAATTAAATTGGTTGCTATTGGCTGGTTTTTTGGCAAGGTACTATAAGAAAGAGATGAGCACATGAAATAATTAACCAATTTACAAGATAATTGGGAGAAAAATTGTAAGAGAGTCTAGAAATTTTAGGCATTACAGAAGTAGAAAATGTAACTTGTCTTTACTTCTAACTGGTAAGTAATATACATGAACACAAAGGCTAATTGCTTCATTTTAAAGACCAAATTAAAGGGAAAGAAAGAAAAAGAAAGAAAGAAAGAAGGAAAGAAAGAAAGAAAGAAAGAAAGAAAGAAAGAAAGAAAGAAAGAAAGAAAGAAAGAAAGAAAGAAAGAAAGAAACGAAGGAAGGAAGGAAGGAAGGAAGGAAGGAAGGAAGGAAGGAAGGAAGGAAGGAAGGAAGGAGAAAAGAGAAGAGAAGAGAAAAAAAGAAAAGAAAAGAAGAAGAAAGGAGAAAAGTAAAGGAAGAAAGATAGTGGACAGATTTATTTAGTTTTACAAAATAATTAAGGATAAGAAACTAAAGGTATAGTTCTCCCATGAACATCTGACAACTACAAGTGTCTTCTTGTGTCTCACATTGTTTTCTTTTTCAAATGGGAATATTTGTCATGGTTATCCTGTCTCTATTCTTCATTAATTATGTAGAATTTGGGGAATTTAAAAAGTGACCTTTTAATATTCTTTTTAATAAGCCTCCAGCTCAAGAGAGATCATACTTAGACCTAATGTGAAGACTCATATATTATTGGACTGTAAACCTGATTAAATAGGACATTTAGGTTGTTTCTATTGGAGAAGAACTTTAACATTTACTATATTTGGGATGCACAAATGAGGTAAGTGAATTTTTGTGGCCACAAAGTGGACTAAGAGAGAGTTTATTACTGTTTCCAAAAATTTTATGCCCCTCCCTGTGGAATAGTTGTTCTTCCTCTTCCTGTTGATGTCAGGTGTGGTCATGTGACTTGCTTAAACAGTAAATTATTAGTTCAAGTAAAATAGCAACTGCTGGAAAGAAGCTTTAAGATCCATTGAAAGAGGTTCCAAGGTGGCTGTGGAGTAGCTAGAAGCTGATCCCACTTGCTCCCAACCCCAAACTGAAATCACAACTAAATTACAGAACATACAACCTAAAAAAATAATTGAAGATTTGCTGATCTGTAATATTACAACCCCTTGGTACAGAAGAAGCCACACAGACACTTGTAAGAAGAGTAGAGACTGGAGGTAAATCCATCCAATTGATGTGCCAACAGCAATCAAGATTCAACTACAATAGAAGGGTTCACAGAGCCCACACAAGAGGGGGGCCTGGAGCACAGCTCAGGTGACCAAGGAGGCTGCACCACCAACTACATAAAACCACTCTACCAAGCCTGGGAGACATACCAGCTCCACATAATACAAGAAATAAACATAGGGAGGAAGCAAAATGAGGAGACAAAGAAACATGTTCCAACTGAAAGAAAATAACAAAACTCCAGAAAAAGTACTAAAGAAAATGTAGACAAGCAATATACTAGATATAGAATTCAAAACAATGGTTATAAGGATGCTCAATGAACTTAGGAGAAGAGTACATCAACTTAATGAAAATTTCAACAAAGAGATGGGAAACATAAAAATGGACATAGAAAACATAAAGAAGAATAAGTCAGAAATGAAGAATACAATAACTGAAATGAAGAATACATTACAAGAAATCAACAGTATGAGGAGATGAAGCAGAGGATCAAATCAGCAATTTGGAGGTAAGGAAGCAGAAAACACCCAACCAGAACAGCAAAATGAAAAAGAAGATTACAATTGGAAAGTTTAAGGAGCCTCTGGCATGCATCATGGAAGTGCCAGAAGGAGAAGAGAGAGAGCAAGGAACTATCAACCTATTTGAAAAAAGAAATAATGATGGAAAACTTCCCTAACCTGGTATAAGAAATAGACATGCAAGTCCAGAAAGCACAGAAAGTCCCAAACTAGGTGAACCCAAAGTCTCACACCAAGACACACCATAATTGAAATACAAAAGGTTAAAGACAAAGAGAGTATCTTAAAAGAAACAATAGAAAAGCAGTTAGTAACCCAAAATGGATCTCCCATAACACTGTCAGCTGATTTCTCAAACAGAGACTTTGCAGGCTAGAAGGCACTGGCATGAAATAGTCAAAGTCATGAAAAGCATGGACCTATAGCCAAGATTACTCTACCCAGCAAAGCTATCATTTAAAATTGAAGGACAGATAAAGAGCTTCCCAAACAAGAAAAAGCTAAAGGAGTTCATCACCACCAAACCAGTATTCCAAAAATATTAAGGAGTATTACAAGAAGTATTAAAAATAAATAAAGGTCTTCTTTAAGAAGAAAAAGAAAAAAAGGTAAATAAAATGGCAATAAATACACATCTATCAATAATTATATCAATAATTATTTTAAATGCAAATAGTTAAGTTTCCCAATAAAAAGACATATAGTAGTGAATAGATAATAAGACAAGATCCTTACATATGCTGTCTACCAGAGACTCTCTTCAGATCGAAAGATACACACAGACTGAAAATTAAGGGATGGAAAAAAATATTTCATGAAAATAGAAACACAAACACACAAAAGGCTGGGTAGCAATCCCTCTCCCAGACAAAATAGACTATAAAACAAAGGTTAGCCCTGGCTAACCTAGTCTCAGTTGGTTGGAGTACCATCTTATACACAAAAATGTTCACCACCACATTTGGTGGTGGTCGATTCCTGGTCAGGGAATATACCTAAGTTGTGGGCTTGATGCTGGGTTGGAGCACTTACAAGGCGCAACTGATCAATGTTTCTCTCGCACATTGATGTTTTTTCTCTCTCCCTCTTTCTTTCTCTCTCTTTAAATCAATGAAAATATATCCTTGGATGAGAATATTTTTTTTAAATGCTATAACAAGAGACAATGAAGGATGCAGCAATTCCACTTCTGGGTACTTATCCAAAGAAACCTAAAACACTAAATCAAAAAGATATATGTGTCCATCTGTTCAGTGCAGCATTATTTATAACTAGAGGCCCAGTGTACAAAAATTTGTGCACTCAGGGGGGAGGGGAGCACCTCAGCCAGGCCTGTGCCCTCTCGCAGTCTGGGACCCCTCGGGAGATAACGACCTGCTGGCTTAGGCCTGCTCCCGGGTGGCAGAGGGCAGGCCCAATTCCTAGGTGCCAGCCCCTGGTCGGGCTCAGAGCAGGGAGGATTGGGGAGTAGGGGCGCCAGCCCCTGTCACACTCAAGGCAGGGTCGATGGGAAGGTTGTGGCGCCACCCCCTATCACGCACAGAGCAGGGCCAATCAGGGGGTTGGGGTGCTGCCCCTTGTCACGCACAGAGCAGGGCAGATAGGGGAGTTGGGGCACCACTCCCTGTCACACACAGGGCAGGGCAGATCAGGGGGTTGGGGCGCCACCCTCTATCACCCACAGAGCAGGGCTGATCAGGGGGTTGAGGCGCCGACACTCTCACACTCAGGGCAGGGCCAATGGGGAGGTTATGGCTCTACCCCGTCACACACAGAGCAGGGCCCGTGGGGGGTGGGGGAGTTGGGGCGCCGCACCCTGTCACACACAGAGCTGCAGGGCAATCAGGGGGTTGGGGAGCTCCCCCCTATTAGTCACAGAGCAGGGCTGATCAGGGGGTTGGGGCGCCTTCCCCTGTCACGAACAGAGCAGGGTGGATAGGGAGGTTGTGGCCACGCCCCCTGTCACACACAGAGCTGCAGGGCGATCAGGGGGTTTGGGCACTGCCCCCTATCATGCTGATCCCAGTGCTGGGAGGCCTCGCGGCTCCGCTGATCCTGGTGCTGGGAGGCATATTACCCTTTTACTATATAGGATAGAGGCCTGGTGCACGGGTGGGGGCCGGCTGGTTTTCCCTGAAGGGTGTCCTGGATCAGGGTGGGGGTCCCCACTGGGGTGCCTGGCCAGTCTGGGTGAGGGGCTGATGGCTGTTTGCAGCTGGTCACACCCCTTCTGGGTGGGGGTTCCCACTGGGGCGCCTGGCCAGTCTGGGTGAGGGGCTGAGGGCTGTTTTCAGACTGGCGGGTGACTGAAGCTCCCAACTGCTTCTTTTTTTCTTTTTTTCTTTTTATTCTGGGCCAGCTTTAGCTCTGGCTCCAGCTCTGAGGCCTCTGCTGCTGAAAGCAGGTATCTGGTTTGTTTGGGTTCCATAATCGAAACACTGTATCAACTCCAGCTCTGAGATCCCAGCCAGCTGAAAACAGGTTTTTGGGGTTTTGTTTAGCTTCTATATTTTTAACAATGTTTCAAACTGCAAGCTCAGAGGCCGGCAAGGCAGGCGGGGAACGTTGGAGTCCTCTGTCACTGAAGACAGCAAGCCTCATGTTAGCTTCAAGCTGCCTGGCTGCCGACCGCCATCTTGGCTGGCAGTTAATTTGCATATCGCCCTGATTAGCCAATGGGAAGGGTAGCGGGCGTACGCTAATTACCATGTTTCTCTTTTATTAGATAGGACTAGAGGCCCGGTGCACAAAAATTTGTGCACTCGGGGGGGAAGGGGGGTCCCTCAGCCCGGCCTGTGCCCTCTCGCAGTCTGGTACCCCTCAGGAGATAACGACCTGCTGGCTTAGGCCTGCTCCTGGGTGGCAGAGGGCAGGCCCAATCCCTAGGTGCAGCCCCTGGTCGGGCTCAGAGCAGGGCTGATTGGGGAGTTGGGGCACTGCCCCCTGTCATGCACAGAGCAGGGTGGATTGGGAGGTTGCGATGCCACCCTCAGTCACACTCAGGGTAGGGCTGATTGGGGGGTTGGGGCACCACCCCCTATCACACTCAAGGCAGGGTCAATGGGGAGGTTGCGGCGCCACCCCCTGTAATGCACAGAGCAGGGCCAATCAGGGGTTGAGGCGCTGCCCCCTGTCACTCACAGAGCAGGGCCATCAGGGGTTGGGGCACTGCCCCCCCCCCCCC
>NW_005871122.1:423127-425028 GCF_000147115.1 Myotis lucifugus
GGGCGCCCCCACTGTCACACTCAGGGGAGGGCCGATGGGGAGGTTATGCTTTACCCGTCACACACAAAGCTTATCTCTTGTTAGAGAGAAGGTTGGGGTTGAGGCCCACCCCGTCACACACAGAGCAGGGCCGATCAGGGGATTGGGACGCCACACCCTGTCACACACAGAGCCGCAGGGCGATCAGGGGGTTTGGGCGCTGCACCCTGTCATGCTGATCTGGTGCCAGGAGGCTCGCGGCTCCGCTGATCCTGGTGCTGGGAGGCATATTACCCTTTTACTATATAGGATAGAGGCCTGGGGGCCGGCTGGTTTGCCCTGAAGGGTGTCCTGGATCAGGGTGGGGGTCCCCACTGGGGTGCCTGGCCAGCCTGGATGAGGGGATGATGGCTGTTTGCAGCTGGTCACACACCCTTCAGGGTGGGGGTCCCCACTGGGGTGCCTGGCCAGTCTGGGTGAGGGGCTGAGGGCTGCTTTCAGGCTGACTGAAGCTCCCAACCGCTCCTTTTTTTCTTTTTCTTTTTTCTTCTGGGCCAGCTTTAGCTCTGGCTCTAGCTCTGAGGCTTCCGCTACTGGTTTGTTTGCAGTTCTATAATCGAGACAATGTATAACTCCAGCTCTGAGATCCCAGCCGGCTATATTTGTTAGAATGTTTCAAACTGCCAGCTCAGAGGCCGGCAAGTCAGGAGGGGAACGTTGGAGTCTGCAGTCCCTGGAGCAAGCAAGCCTCATGTTCGCTTCCAGCTGCCTGGCTGCCGGCCGCCATCTTGGCTGACAGTTAATTTGCATAAGGATACGCTGATTAGCCAATGAGAAGGGTAGTGGTCGTACGCCAATTACCATTTTTCTCTTTTATTAGTGTAGATAGCCAAGGTATGGAAGCAATCTAAGTGTCCATCACTAGGTGAATGGATAAAAAAGTATTGGTGCATATATACAACAAAATATGACTCAGCCATGAATTTAAAAAAAAGAAGGAAATATTTCCATTTGCAACAACATGGATCAACCTAGAGGATACTGGGCTGAGTGAAATAAGTCAGACAGAGAAAGACAAATGCCATATGTTTTCACTTATATATGGAATGTAAAAACAAAATAAATGAACAGCAGAATAGACTTATAGGTACAGAGAATATTTTGACAGTTACCAGAAGGGAAAGGGGTTAAAGAGATGAGTTTAAAATGATAAAGGGATTAGAAAGCACAAATTGGTAGTTTCAGAATGGTCATAGCATAGGGAATATAGCACAGCATAGGGAACATAGTCAATAATACTGCAATAACTATGTATAGTGTCAAATGGGTGCAGATTCATTAGGATGATCATTTGTGAGTTATATAAACAATTGCTGGGTTGCACACCTGAAATTAATATAATATTGCACATCAACTATAATGGGAAAATAATTATCTACACTAATAAAAGAGAAAGATGGTAATTGGCGTACGACCGCTACCCTTTTCATTGGCTAATCAGTGAGTATATGCAAATTAACTGTCAGCCAAGATGGCGGCCGGCAGCCAGGCCGGAATCAGCGGAGCCGAGAGCCTCCCGGCCGCCTGGATCAGCGGAGCCAAGCGGGCTCCCCGCCCCCGGGATCAGCGGAGCGAGAGGCTCCCGGCCGCCTGGATCAGCGGAAGCCAAGAGGCCTCTCGCCCCAGGATCAGCGGAGCGGAGAGGGCTCCCGGCCCCCGGGATCAGCGGAGCCGAGAGGCCTCCCGGCCGCCTGGGTCAGCGGAGCCGAGAGCCTCTCGCGCCAGGATCAGCGGAGCCGAGAGGCCTCCCGGCCGCCTGGGTCAGCGGAGCCGAGAGGCCTCCCGGCCCCGGGATCAGCGGAGCCGAGAGGCCTCCTGGCTGCCTGGAGTGCAGCGGAGCCGAGAGGCCTCCGCCCGGGATC
>NW_005871122.1:425128-505630 GCF_000147115.1 Myotis lucifugus
CCCAGCCTTTCCTCTGTCAGTATATCTCACTCTTAGGTACCATGTTCTTTGTTCTGTCTTAACTGCAACTCATTTTTAAACTAGATTGCTTTTAAAAGAAGACTAAATAAAGTTTCCCTTAAGTTATTTAGGTGGTGCTGGGGCTGCTGGGGCTGCTGGGGGCCTGATAGAAGACACAAACATGCAATGGGGGGCCTGTACCCAGCAGCCCCAAGGCCCGCCACCTTGGTGCTGGGGCTGCTGTGGGTATCAGAGACACAAACCGGCAGGCCCGGCACCCAGCAGACCCAAGGCCTTCGTGGCAGAACTAAGGAGCAGCAAGCCAAGCGGTAGGAAGCAGCAAGCAGGTGGGCAGTAACAAGGGAGGGGTCCCGGACTGCAAGAGGGCACATGCTGGGCTAAGGGACCCCCCACCCATCCCCAGTGCACGAATTTCGTGCACCGGGCCTCTAGTTTTTGAAATATTAATTTAAAAAACATTGTGAATATGAGCCATAAGCAATGAATGACCTACAATTAACATTTAATGTGAGCAAGCAATGAAGTTTGTTATTGTCATAAACCGCTGTAATTATGATGGTGAGATTGGATATTACTGCAATATAACAACCTAAGTTGACTGATACAGGTGAAGTCAAAGAAAAATAACTAGTGCCCATGTTCCTAATAGAATGACCCAAGAGATAGTACTATTAGTACGGTTGATTACTTTAGTTCAATAATAAGCTCTGACCATAGAATAACACAAAAATAATTCTGTATTTATGTGTGATTTAGAAATTATGTGGTGGGCATTGGATTTTCTATTTGAGAACAGCTGCAAGAAAAAGAATTCCACATGGTACTAGATGAGCCCACAGAAGAAAGCAATCATTCACTCAAAAAAAATTTAATAATAAAAGGATAAGACATAATCTATACTCCAATCTGGTGAAATGTTAAAGTCACAATTCTTCCAAAACATATGGTAGATTTCCAATATGACACAGAGGAGAAAATAATGAGCCTTTGACATCACAAAAATGTATTTAATGATCATATTGTGTAAAGGGCTAATATCCATGAACCAACATGACTTACTTGCAATTGCTACATCACAAAGTCATTAAATATGCATCACCACATATTTCTAAAGTGCAACCACAAAACGAATCCTTACAACCCATTCCCACAGCAGAAGTTTGAACCTGCAATAAACAAGATTCATATATACATATATATACATACATGTGAAAACCAAGGTACTGAATATCTGGTCTAGAGAAGGCAGGATTATGGATTATATCCCAAGGAATGCAGGATTATGGATTATATCACAAGGAATGCTTATTCCCCTATGGTAACATTTGAGGAAAGATAAAATTATGACTACATCCTAAAGTTCCCACAATACAATTAAGGAGGTCAGGAAAGCAATCCCACCTTCTCATCTTATTAATATTGAGGGCCGAGGGGATGATGACAAGATTGTGCTGCTGCTGTTTAGATCCAGATCTTTCTCTTCTACCAGCCGTTTCATTGAGTCACTGCCCATGGTCTAGGGCAGTGGTCAGCAAACTCATTAGTGAACAGAGCCAAATATCAACAGTACAACGATTGAAATTTCTTTTGAGAGCCAAATTTTTTAAACTTAAACTATATAGGTAGGTACATTGTTACTGACTTAATTAGGGTACTCCTAAGGCTTAGGAAGAGCCACACTCAAAGGGCCAAAGAGCCGCATGTGGCTCGTGAGCTGCAGTTTGCTGACCACTGGTAGGGCAGTGGTTTTCAACCTGTGGGTCACGACTCCTTTGGGGGTCGAACTACCCTTTCACAGGGGTCGCCTAAGACCATTGGAAAACACATATATAATTACATATTGTTTTTGTGATTAATCACTATGCTTTAATTATGTTCAATTTGTAACAATGAAAATACATCCTGCATATCAGATATTTACATTATGATTCACAGCAGTAGCAAAATTACAGTTATGAAGTAGCAACAAAAATAATTTTATGGTAGGGGGTCATCACAACATGAGGAACTATATTAAAGGGTCGCGGCATTAGGAAGGTTGAGAACCACTGGTCTAGGGGCTTTTGGCTGTGGTTGGACAAAGGCTATGCTTTGAAGATAGTGAATAAGAAACAAAGTAGCAATGACTTTCAGACTTTGGATTTTATGTCCTCAAAAACTCAACAATGCCTTGAGCATTGTGTACAGTGGCTAGAAGGCATATCTTTGAATATGCAAAATAATTTCAATATTGCTCATGGCACACCTGAGGAGATAGTAGGTGTTGAAGCTTGCCTCCAAATGCTCACCTACAGGGAAGAAACTGGCAATGCTGAATACAAAAGCTGCCAAGAAAAGGAAGCACAAAGCAGCACAGCTTTTATTAATAATGTATAAACAGAGTTTTCCTTCCAGCCTAATATTACTAATACTATGCTTAATCTATAATATGCAATAAGATTCCTAAATACTACACCCAATTTATATTACCAATTTTTAAGCCAAAATGTTATATTTTTCCTCCAATCCCCAAACAAGAACAGAAGTACAAAAAAAAAAAAAAACCAACAAAAACAGGTAGAAGTGGAAATCAAATGGTGAAATCATAAAACTAAACCATCCATCAATAATTTGTTTAATAATTAGATGTAAATGTATTAAAATTCCAGGTAAAGAACAAAAATTCTCAAATGAATCAAAAGCAAGACCCAACTATATGCTGTCTATAATTACACTCACTTCAAATATAAAGACATAAATAAGATGAAAGTAAATGGATGACAAAGACACTTCAGGCCAGCAGTGAGTATAATGAAGCTGTGGTGGCTCTATTAACATCAGAGAAGGCATACTCTAAGAAAATGGGTGTTATCCAAACTAAAGATGGATATCCATATGGTAAAGGACCCATTCAAAAGAAGTTATAATAATCATACATGTGTAAGTATCTACACTAATAAGAGAGAAAGATGCAAATTGACTGTACCTTCACAATGCCCTGCAGCCAATCAGGCGTGAGTATGCAAATTAACCCAACAAAGATGGTGGGTTAATTTGCATATGCAGGCTCCGAGTGGCCGGGGGCGTGGCAGCCGCTTGTGCGCACACCAGCACCAAGCAGCCTGGGTCCCGGGGACGGGCGTCCTTGGGACCCAGGCCACTCTGAGCCTGTAGGCCCGCACGTAGGCCTGGAGCGCCCGGGGTCCTGGAACGCCCCCGGCCACTTCAGGCCTATGCGTGCAGGCACCGAGCAGCCGGGGGTGGGGCGGGAACATCCCCAGGACCCAGGCACTCCCAGCCAGAGTGGGAGCAAGTGGCCGGGGGCAGGGCGGGAATGTCCCCCACAGCGAGCAACCAGACAGCAGACTGTGGGGGACTGCTTGCCCCTCACCATGGCGGTGAGAGGCAAGCAATCCCCTGCAGTGAGCGAGCAGACAGCAGGGTCCTGCTTGCCGCTGGCCCTGTAGGCGAAGGGCAAGCAGGCTCCCACAGAGAGGAGACACCAGGGCCTGCGGTGGCATCAAGCAGGCAGGTCCACAGAGAGCAGAGAATCATGGGGAGAAGGCCTAAGCTGTCAGTAGGACATCCCCTGAGGGCTCCCAGATTGGAGAGGTTGCAAGTCTTACTGAGGGATCCACGCCCCCCATGCACGAATTTCATGCACCAGGCCCTAGTCTATATAATAAAGAGCCAGGGTCATAACCACCAAAGGCTTGACCAGCCCAGTAGTCAGTGCTGGGTTGCCGTGGTGACCCAGCACTGACTGGGGCTGCTGCAGATGCCCAGACCTAGCACTGACTGCCTAGAGGGCTGCGGATCGGGCCCGAAGAGAGGCCTGAAGAGAGAGAGGCAGGATCTGATCCATAGCCTCTATGGCAGTCATTGATCAGAACTTGCTTCTCTTTCTCTCCCAGCCTGGCCAACAGCTGTTCCTCCATTTCTCTGCAGGCCTCCACTGGGGCTGCTGATCAGCCCTGCCTTTCTGATCAGGACCCATTGATAGGCCCAGAGATGTTGACTGGCATAGAAACTGACCAATCAGAACCAAATCTGGGTCAACTGTGAGGAGCCAATGGCTGCCTAGGAGGCGGAGCTTTTGATGCTGACTGGCATAGAAATTGACCAATCAGAACCAAATCTGGGTTGACTGTGAGGAGCGAATGGCAGCCTAGGAGGTTGAGCTTTTGACACTGACTGGCATAGAAATTGACCAATCAGAACCAAATTGGCTGGCAGAGAGGGTAGTTGGGGGTGATCAGGCCAGCAGGGGAAAGCAGTTAGGGGCAAGATCAGGCCAACAGGGGAGGGCAGTTGGGGGTGTGATCAGGCCGGCAGGGGAGGGCAGTTAGGATCAACCAGGCTGGCAGGGGAGGGCAGTTGGGGGCAATCAGGCAGGCAGGCAGATAGAGAGGTTAGGGGCAATCAGGCAGGCAGGCAGAGGTTTTAGGAGCAATCAGGCAGGCAGGCAGGTGAGTGGTTAGGAGCCAGCGGTTCTAGATTGTGAAACCAGTGATCAGACATCCCCCAAAGGGTCCCTGATTGGAGTGGGTGCAGGCTGGGCTGAGGGAACCACCCCTCTGTGCACAAATTTTGTGCACCAGGCCACTATACTAAAAGGGTAATATGTTAATTAGACCGGGAGACCTTGTAGACATCCTTCCGGACAAAGCTAGGGTGGCAGGGCTGAGGCAGAGGTGGTTAGGGGTGATCAGGCTGGTGGGGGAGGCAGTTGGGGGCCAGCAGGCCTGTGGGGGGGGATAGTTGGGGGTGATCAGGCCAGCAGTCAGAGTGGTTAGGGGCCATCAAGCAGGCAGGCAGGTGAGCAGTTAGGAGCCAGTGGTCCCAGATTGCGAGAGGGATGTCTGACTGCCAGTTTAGGCCCAATCCTTATGGGACATTCCCCGAGGGGTCCCAGATTGGAGAGGGTGCAGGCCGGGCTGAAGGACATCCCTGCCCCCGTGCATGAATTTTGTGTACTGGGCCACTAGTCTAGTATAACAAAGCTTCAACATAGTTGAAGGAAATAACTGATGAAAAAAGTGAAGATCTAAACTACTCTATAATAATCACTAAAGATTTTTAGACCCCATTCCAAACAGTGGTAGAACAGCTGACTAAAAAATGAGAAAATACATAGATCAGAAGAACATTGTCAACTACCTTGATGTAAATGACATTACATTTATAGAACACTAAACTCAAAGCTGTAGCACAGCGATTCCCAAAGTGGGCGCTACCGCCCCCTGGTGGGCGCTGCAGCGATCCAGGGGGGCGGTGATGGCCACAGGTGCATTTGTTTTAACTTTTTTTGTATTACCTTTCTATTCTGAGTTCAATAAATAGTTTCATAATTTCAAACTTCAATGTTTCTAATTTACACCTTTCTTTACTATATTTTACGAAAAAGGTAGAAACATTAATACATATATCTTTCTGTTTAATTGCTATTAAAATTTTTAAAAAAAATTAATTTCCAGGGGGTGCTGAGTAATATTTTTTCTGGAAAGGGGGCGGTAGGCCAAATAAGTTTGGGAACCACTGTTGTAGCACATTCTTTTCCAGCAAACATGGCACCTTCAACATGATAAACCATACATTCACCCATCAAACAATATTAATAAAATTTAAAAAGTATGTTGTTCTCTGACCATAACAGAATGAAATTAAAATAATGAGACACAAAAAACTCAAATATTTGGAAATTATAAAACACACATCTAAAGAATCCATAGGTCAAAGGGGACATGACACTTCAAGGGAAATTATAAACTGTTCTAAATGAAATGATAAAAATGAAAACTTGTGGGATATATTGAAGTAGTGATTACAGGAAAGGTATAGCTTAAAACACTTAAATTGTAGAAAAGAAAAATATAAAGGGGGATTTGTCCACCAATGTTCTCATGACCTTGTGGTTATGGTACAGAATATGAGGATTGCAGGGCAAGGGACTCCTTTCTCTGATCCCCTGCCTACAGGCTTCTTATGGTGACCTGGAATATTATTCTAAAACGCGAATATGATTGTGTCACTCCCTGCTCTAAAACTTCCCATGACCCCCCTTGTTTCAGGGTGAAATTCAAAACAGACCTTGGCAATCTGACTTTTAAGATCTTACCTATCTGGCCATACCCTGCTTGTCACTGTGCTGCATCCAGCTTCCTAAACTATCCCTGGAAATCACAATTTTTTTTTCTTTCCCTTTTTTGCCCTAACACTAGGGTTGCCATATAAAATGCAGGACTCCTGTTGAAACTCAAATTTCAGATAAACAATGAATAACTTTCTAATATGTTTCCAATATTGCATGAGATGGATATATATATTTAAAAGTATCCATTGTTTATTTGAAGTTCAAATTTTTATTTTTTATTTTCCAAATCTGGCAACCTTACCCAGAACTAGCACATGATGTTCCATCTGTTCATTCCCTGCTACTTTGCATGGCTAACTTATTCTACTGAGTCAGGTCTCAGCTTAGAAATAGCCTCCCCCAGGAAGAGTTTTCCCTCCTCCTTCCTCTCATTACTGTGCCCACCAGGCAGCCTCAGTCCATTTTATTCACTGCTAACTCCTTAGCCCCTAGTGTAGTGTCTAGCACTTGGTGGCCACTCAATAGACACCTGTTGAAGGAATAAGTGCTGACCTAGGTCCTAGCTCCAGGGCTCAAGAACTGGCCCATGCCCTAGCTGGTTTGGCTCAGTGGATAGAGCATTGGCCTGCAGACCGAAGGGTCCCGGGTTCGATTCCAGTCAAGAGCACATGCCTGTGTTGTGGGCTCGATCCCCAGTGGGGAGAGGGGGTGTAGGAGACAGCCGACCGATGATTCTCTCGTTATTAATGTTTCTCTTTCTCTCTCCCTCTTCCTTCCTCTCTGAAATAAAAAAAAAATATATTTAAAAACAAATAAAAGAGCTGGCCCACTTCCTGCCTTCCAAGCCTGGGGCCCCCACTTAGGGAAGTGGGGTCACATCAGTTACATGTTACTGCAAACAAACCAATCCAAGTTGGTGGCTTAAAACAATAGCAATCATATAGTTTGCCCACGAATCTGCAAAATGAGCAGAGGTTTGCAGGACCACCTCACCAGCTCATCTCTGTTCCACACAGCAATGGCTGGAGCTGGAGGATCTACTTCCAAGATGACTCACTCACATGGCTTTCAGTTGGCGCTGTGTACTGCTTTTCTCCACATGTGCCTTCTCCACAGGCTTAGGTTTCCTCACTCCATGGTGGCTGGGTCCCAAGAGCAAGTATCATGAGTTCTTCAGCCACAGCCTTCAGTGGTAGATGCCAGCAAGAGTTTCAGAGCCAGTACCAGGGAATTCTGGGACAAATGGAGTGCTCTTCTGTAGGATGTGAGGAAGGATGCAGGAGGCCTCAGACACTGTAGAGGGCCGCCTGGGAGGCACCTAGGCATTTTCTTATAATTATTGTCAGCTGAACTCAGAGCACAGGCAGCCACGCCCTCGGAACATGCTTCCCCAATAAGGCTGGACATGTTAATCAGGCAGGGGCGGAACTAGATATGTAAATCTAGGCCTCTAAAATAAACCTGCTGTGTGGCTCAGGCCGCTTTTGCCGCCTCTCCATCAGAGAGGATGGCCCCCACCTGGCCCCAGCTTAAAATCTATTTCTGCGTCTTGGTCTTTCTTTAATTTCTTAATCCCCAACTCCTCCACTCAGCAAATGGACTGTTTCCTTTTCCATGCGGGACATGGAAAAGAGAGAAACACCCCCCCACATTTGGCGCCCCCCGAACAGGGACTGAGTACGGAGGCAAGAGAAGAAAGCAAGGGGGTCACTCCCAGAAGCGTGTGCACACAGATTTAAGGGAATAAGGTAAGGGGAGTGTATTGTTGTGAATTGATATGAAATAGCCAGGTGTAAAACGTGGGTAATCCTCAAAAAAATGCTTTAAACTATGCTCTGTTAATTGTAGTCAAATTCTTGATTTCTTTCTTAAGCTTTGTTGATGAAACCTGGGAAAAAGTTAGAAAGCAGTTGTGTGACCAATACTCAGCAAAAAGTCCAGAGAAAAGTCCTATTTTAATTGGTGATGGCCTTGATTCAGCACAGGAGAGTTTAAGAATGTCTAAGTGGGGTGCAGCCATGGCCTTACAGCCTGGAGTGGAAGGGTGCGAGTCTCTAAGAATACCATCTGCACCTCCTCTGCCTCCACTGTTAGGTTTAATCTGAGATTTAAGATTTAATCTGACCAAAGCCAATAAATTGACCAAGACAAGCAGGGTAAGAGCGAAATATTGCATTTATTGGAAGCTCTCGGGTGAGGTCCCACGGTCTGGGGGTGCAGGCCGGGGGAGTCACACCCGCTTATGCCTAGCAGAGATTTTTTATGCTGCTGTTGGACCAATCAGGTTTATCTGAGGTAGCTTGTGGCGGGTGATTGATGAGCGGGGGGTGATTGATGAGCGGGAAGTTGGTGCAGCTGCACCCTGGTCATCTTGAGAAGTCTCCGGTGGTTATTTATTGGCCATCAGCACAACAGGATGCTCTGGTGGGTCCCAGGATGGCAGCTATTGTCCAGCAGGATGTGGCTCAGCAGTTCTGGGTTGTTTTGTCCAACTCAGCTGGTGGGATCAGGAAAGACCCTACTTTCCCAGCCCCAGACCTTACATCCCGACCTCTTTGGTGATATAGGACGATGACCGATCTGACTGCTTCTGAGCTGGATATGGACGGAGTTTAAGCGAGGTCGGGACCTGGGGGGTCCAGGGGCAATGGGCTGTAAGGGTGTAGGAGAAGCTGGTTAACCATTATCCGAGAGATTTCCTGCATGCGGGACTGCAAAAATCTAAAAATGCAGGGAGCAAGCATTAGGATTAGGCTGAGTGTTAGTAAGGGGGTGAGTGCAGGGAGTATCCATTGCATCATTCCTCCCTCCCACCATCCCGAGAAGGGGCCTCCCTCCCGTCGGCGTTGCCTCAGTTCCTCCCCCAGTTTACTGAAGACATCAATGTTTTCTTCGACTAGCCCTGTTTCCTTGATGTAGTAGCAGCATTCCTCTCGCAGGAACAGGCAAGCGCCACCCTTGTCTGCCGTAAGCAGGTCGAGGGCCTGCCTGTTTTGCAGGTCGACTCTGGCGACTGATGTTATTTGGCATTGCAGGGAGGCAGCAGAGGCTTCTAGGGCTATCTGCAGTTTTCCCTCCAGCTCCCGAGCAGAAGAGATGCTGTAACTTAGAGCACTGCCACCCAGGCCCCCCGCTGCCAGAGAGGAGGCCAGGGAGAGACCGACCACTACCGGGAGAAAGATAGCACGTTTTAAGCGGGAGGGGGCTGGTAAGAAGTTTTGTAGGAACTCTCCTCGTCCATACATGGTTAACTGGGGGACCAGGGAAGCTGGGTAGCAGACCTGTGTCGAAGGTGATATAGCTTTTGTTAGGGTACCGTTACACCAGAAGAACCCTCCGGGGGGTGCCTGGATGGTCATATTCACTCGAACCGTGATGTTGCAGGAAGCCAGGCTCGGCTGGGATGAGTAGCAGACCCGTGGGAAATCTGCTCCCGTGTACAGAGGTACTTCTGTAAGATTTTGAGGCTGTGGGGATGTAGGGCTTGAGAGGTTAAAGGGGGTGGATAGGGGGACTGCTGTTAGGGGAGGGCGTCCGAGGGCAGCACACAGAAAGCAGTTGGTGGCATTTCCTATTGATGTGCTATTTAGGAGGGTTACTCCTGCCCTAATGACCATCAGCCAGGAGAAAGGGTAGGTATTACAGTGAAAGTGGGAGGAAATGTTAGAATGCACTGTTATCCAAGGGAAAAGAAAATAGGAAGGAAAGGAGCAGTGGAAGCCGGGGACCTGGATGGTTGGATAAGAAATAAGACACTGCTGGCTTAACTTCTTATTTTTACTGAACCTTAATCCTTGCCGTTTTTCTGAATATTCTGGTTTAGCTTAAGAAGTGTCCAGCTACCCTGTCCTGCCAGGCTTGGAGGTTGAAACCTCACTTTCTTTCAACATTTCTCTTTTCCTTCTCGTCACATACACAACCTTCACAAATTTCACACTTTCAAATTAGCCTTCAAACCTTCTTTCTATGTCCTCCAAAAATGCATAACCATGCCTCAGACCTTCCATTAAGTATTTCTCTTACTTTCAAGAAAGTATACATACTTAGAGCTGGCGAATTAAAACACATAAAATATTTAGATGTTTATCATTTAACCCAGCAATGCTTCATTTTGGAAAATTATGTATAGGTATGAGGTTGGAGAAAATGCAGGGGAGGGAGGGAGCAGGTCGCGCAGCCTGTTCGCAGGCCTCTAGCCGCTTGGATTTTAAAACTGCCACATTTTTCCTTTGGGAAGGGTGGAGGGGGATGGGGTGAGAGGGCACTGAGGTCAGAGTAGTTCTCAGTTCAGAGGAGGGGACAGTTGTGGAGGAGATAAGGAGATAAGGCGTTTATAGGAAGCTGAGGTAGGCGAAGACAGCTAGGCGACTTTGGTCTGGGACAACAGGGCCCCATAACGGGATGCATGGCAGCCCTGGATGGGCACCCAGGCAGAACCAGAAAAACAGTGAATGAGGGAATTTAGTAAGATGCAGTGTAGAGTGAGGTGTCTAATGGCTGTGAGACTGATCCGTCAACCCCCATAATAGAGATTGAGGAGTGGCCAAGGAACGAATTCAGGGAGGGCAGAATAAGTGGCCCTAATGTTAATTTAAAAGGAGATAAGGCTTACCTGCCACCACAGTCGTTATCCGAAGCTCTGTCCTGGTGGTGTAAGTCTGTGGGGCCCTGTCGGGGCCTGGGCAGCTTCTTTGGTGGCCAGTCCCAGGAGGTCTGGGAGCTCCTAATCGGATCCAGAGGGCAGCCATGCTGGACTGGCTGAGGTCTGAACTGGAGGGCCAGACTACAGTCTGCTTTCCAGTGGCCTTTCCTTCTGCACCTTGGGCAGGGCCCAGGCGGGGGTCTCAGGTTTGAGCAGGACTTGGCTCACTGTCTTTCCTTGCTGCATTTGAGGCATGGGCTGGAGGTGGCTTAGCCCCTGACTTACCCATGGTTGGAGGACCGGCACTTCGTTTGGGGTCTGAAAGCGGTGGCTAGGAGCTGGAAGGCCTCCTAAGGGGCCTCAGCCTTGGCCTGATCTCGCCTTTGATTTTGGATTTGGGTCTCCTCATCTCTATTATTAAAGACCTTAGTTCACGTGAACGAGGTCTTTTTGAGGGGTTTATGGAAGTTTACAGTAAAGGTGGTCAGGTCAGTGGAAAAGGACCGGAGATGTCTCTCAACCTGTGAGGCTGGATATAGAGGGTGGGGGCACAGATTCAGACTATGCCCTCAGTCCCCGCTGCTTCCCTCAGGGATAGAATGGGCGCGGGAACAGAAGAGGCTGCGGAGGAAGGCAGTCATTGGGTGGCCTGAGAATGAGTGTCAGATAGGAAAGGCTGGTTTCAGTTGTAAGGGGCAGGGGAACTGGTGGTGGGGAACTGGGCAGCGGAGCTGGCAGCGGGAAGGCTGGATCAGTAGTTAAGGGCGCAGAAAGCATGGCTGGAAGAGAGTCCCACAGGGAGGAGGAGAAGCAGAGCATAGGGAGGAGGAGGGGGAGGGGGATTCCTCACAGATGGGAATGGGGGGTAGAGTGCTGCGGGAGTGGGAGAAGGGCGTAGGGACGGGTGAAGGTCCTGGGACCGGGGTGTTGCAAGCACTTCTGGCTGGGTGGTTAGTGCTGAGTCCTCTGGGGACGAGTCACCCTTGGGTCGCTGATTTGGAACCTGTGGAGTGGAAGCTTTTGGGTCTGTTTTAGCGAGGAGAATTTGGGTGGGAGAGCAGGTCATACAGAGCTGGGGGCGACAGCGGAAGTGCCAAAAGGCCTGAACAATAAGGGATTTCAGGCTATTTACCTGTTTGTTGGCAAAACTGGTTAGGTCAGTTAAGATTCCGAAATCAAAAGTGCCATTGGGGGAGAGGGGGGGGTGGCAGACGGAGCCATTGTCCAGAGCATAGCGAGGCCATATTTCGATGGCCAATCGAATGAGGCGTCACTTTCTCTGTTCAGTCTTATCAGACCCTAATTCGCGCCAATTGGAGAGAACGCACCCTAAGGGTGTTTTGGAGCTCGGCTTGGAGGAATTGCTGCCCATACTGATTCAGGTCCCGGTCGGAGAGTCTCTCTCAAGCAGGCGTCCCCGATTGGGAGAGAACTCCAAATACAGAGACAGGGGACAGGCCGTCTCGGGGGCGTCCCCACCGGAGAGGCAAGTCCAGGAAAGATATCCCTGGGATACCTTACAGGAGGGCTCCCTGGCGCGGCCGTGACACCAGACAGGGGTCCCTAGGAACGCTGTATAGAACGGACTGAAGCTTACCTCACCACCGGGCAGAGCTTGAGATCGCTGGTAGAGCCTTCAGTAGGAGAGGCTGAGCCTCAGGGGGCCCCTGGGACCTCCTGAAGCTTCCGATTCCACCAGAGTGTCAGGTTCTGGTTCTCAGAGGAGACCGGCCCAGTGGCACAAGGTCTCCAGGGGGCCCCTGGGACCTCCTGCAGCTTCTGAGTCTATCAGAGTGACAGGCTCTGGTTCTCAGAGGAGACCCGGCCCAGTGGCACAAGGTCTCCTGGGTTTCGGCATCAAGATGTTAGGTTTAATGTAAGGTTTAATCTGAGATGTAAGATTTAATCTGACCAAAGCCAATAAATTGACCAAGACAAGCAGGGTAAGAGCGAAATATCGCATTTATTGGAAGCTCTCGGGTGAGGTCCCACGGTCTGGGGGTGCAGGCCGGGGGAGTCACACCCGCTTATGCCTGGCAGAGATTTTTTATGCTGCTGTTGGACCAATCAGGTTCATCTGAGGTAGCTTGTGGCTGGTGATTGATGAGCGGGAAGTTGGTGCAGCTGCGCCCTGTCCCTCTTGAGAAGTCTCCGGTGGTTATTTATTGGCCATCAGCACAACAGGATGCTCTGGTGGGTCCCAGGATGGCAGCTATTGTCCAGCAGGATGTGGCTCGGCAGTTCTGGGTTGTTTTATCCAACTCAGCTGGTGGGATCAGGAAAGACCCTACTTTCCTAGCCCCAGACCTTACATCCATGTGTAAACTACTTGTAACCAAGTAGAAAAGGATTAAAGGAATTTCTCAGCAACTGCCAATGATTCTTTATCTTAAAAAATCTTTTCTTTCCTTAAAAAATAAATAAATAAATAAAAATGGAAAAATAAAAAGAGAAAGAGTAAATGCCAGACCATGACTGAATCTTCCCCCTAAGAAACAAGGAGGTGGGGGAAGCTCACGTGGCCATCCAATATGGACGCCACTCCCCAAAAAAGCCACTTCTTCGCCTCATCTTCGCCATCTTTATCCTTTTTTTTTCCAGCTAATGACTTAAAGCTTTTACAATTTCATAGATGCATCCGGGATTTCTGGGCACATGTAAAGGGAAAAGGCCAGTTTAAAAACGAGTGCGCATAGTTTTGAGCTGAACTTGACCTTTTGCTGTGTACAGAATAAAAACCCGAGACTGTTTTGGCCTTAAAAATGGCAGAGATGAACCTAAGAAAGAAATACAGGCTGGTTTCCCAAGGCGATTTAAAGTAGCTCTTTTGAAATTTCCCACCCTGAGGCAAGTACCACCAGGAAGTTGATAGTCAAGTTTACATGTGAATAGCTATGGGTTTACTTCTTGACTTCCCCAGCAGGAAAATTGTGACCATTTTGAAATTTAGCAGCCATCTTTAGGAATGTTAATTTGCATTTCAATGGCTACACCTTTTGCTAGCCGACCTTCCCAGAAAAGGTCAAGTGGCCAAAAGGTGGGTTCCTTTGAAATCAGCTTTCCGCCAGTAGTCATTTTTTAATACAAATTTGCTTCTCAGATTCCCTGGGCAGGGCAGAAAAAACATGGTTTAAAGTTAATTATTAGATTTTAAAATTTATTCTTAAAAAATATAAAAATGTAGTTAATCAAAGAACTGCTAATATTTGACTTGTAAGCTCTGAAAGTTTAAAGTGCAAATTGAGTCGGGAGAAATTAAATAACTAAAGTATAACTTGTTTTTGAAAAAATAAAATGTGTTTTCTCTTAAATAATTAGGAATTCAAAATATATTAATTCTTGGTCTGATTTAAAAAAATAGGATTAATTTTATGATCTCAACTGAAAATTTTTTAATACAAAAACCAGTTTAAATTTGATTGATATTCTTTAAGATAATTATAAAGGGTATAAACAGCTAATGAGATTTCTGTTTGTCTACAATATAATGTTGGTCATCTATCTTTTAGGGATGTTGATTTGCTCTGTCAAAGAACAGTGTAGACAGCCACCATTTTGGGCTGCATGACTTGGCAGCGGCCATGTCAGCCACATGGCCTGCTGCTCCCCTGGGGCAACCATCTAGAAACAGCAAAGGCCCCTCCCTCTGATTTAGTCAATCACAGAAGGAGTGTCTGCTCACTGAGACACGCTGGAATTTCAGGGGTGGAGCTTTAAGGTGGAGTTTTACTACAGAAATTCGGATGGGGTAGAAAGTATGCTTGCCTCTCAGATTTATTTAATACTATTTTTAAGAAGATATTTTTAATGCTTAAAAAAGTTAGCAATCAGGGTCTTAATATAATTTAAGTGATATGATAGACCAATATTTTGAGCAATTGGCTTTATAAGGGCTGACAATAGACCTCATATTCCTTTAAAAGGCTAAGTCGTTTTTCTAATCTCTTAAATCTAGAAAACCCTACTTTCCTTAAACTGAGGACAATTAAAGGTTATATGTTCCCTCCTTAAACAAAAGTTAAATAGCTTATGTCAAAGTATTTAAAAGGTACTGACAACAGTAATCCAATTTCTGTGATCCCAACCGAAATTTTAAAACCAGTTTAAATTTAATTAATATCTCTTAATAATTATAAAAAGTATATAATTTTTAAATCATATATATATATATATATATATATATATATATATATATTTGATGGTCTTTCAAGTTGGATTTCAAAACTATAACCAAGGAATGACTTTGAGAAATATCATGGGCCCTGAAATGGTTTCAAAAGTTTATTCTCTCTTTTTAAAGGATTTTTTAATTTAACCAAATTTAATATACTTGAAATCACATGGAAAGCTTTATCAAATAAAAATTGATAAATATATATTTTAAGTTTTTGCCTCTGAGAAAGGGCAAAACTGAAAGGGCGAGGGCTAGGCCCTCCATCTTGCCCCAGGGTAAGTGCTCCATCTTACCTTGGCCACGTGCTTGGCAAGGAGCTTCTTCCCGGAAGTCTAAGCCTCTGCTAACCACACCCAGGAACAAGACACCGACTTGCTCCTGGCCAATCGGCAGAGCACAGTCCTTTCTCCTCCCCTTACTCCAACCCCCACTATAAAACCCGTCTCCACAAGGTGGGGGAGCCGAGCTAGCTCGAATACAGACTCTTATGCTTTTGCATCGGACTGGCTGGCTCCCTGATGTGGTTTCTTGGGGATCCTGAAATCTGGGCATAACAAAAACAAATTATTTTGTTTAATATTTCTTAAGATACAGCAGTGGAATTTTAAGATATAATTTGAAATAACAAAAGCTCCTTGCTACTGCATTTTAAAATTAGGCTGGAGGTGGGGCAGCGTTTGCCCCTTGTGAATCAGAAGTATACTAAACACTAAATTTACTTGCTTTGCCTTTTTTAAAAAAATACTTACTTAAATTACTATCCTTGTAAGCAATTGAATCCTAGTAAAAGGCACATTTTTCCTTTACCTGGGAAGGACAGCACAGCTATCCCAAGGTTAGAGGGCTCCACTTAATGTGTCAACTCAGTGTTCTGGATACCCAAAACTGTAATTTAGATAAAGTGCCTAAGTTTAACCCAGGTCACCCAAGGGTTCTAGACCCAAAACTGTAATTTAGATAACATGCCTAAGTTTAACCTAAGTTACCCAAGGACTCTAGATAATGTGTTTACCCAAAACTGTAATTTGGCTGTAAATTGCCTTTTTTTTTTTGCAAACTAGGTTCCTTATTCCAAAACTTGAGTTTAAAATTTAAGTTGTCATGACCTAGAGCAAAGAATACTCTTACATGGTATTATTCTACAAAGTTTTATTAATAATTTTTGATGCTTTACAACGGTATATTGTGCATTTATCCCAAACAAACTTACAAATTAATTCTACATGAAAGGATTTATTCCCTCCTGGGAAGGCACTTAAGCATTCTGTATTGACCTCTCTTGACCTTTTTTTTTTTTTTGCCAAAAGGATTCCAATTGTCTACAGCTGTTATCTGAGCTCTCCGTTCAAGCTGAGATCATGAAAAGCTGGTACCATGGATCTGTCTCTTGCCCAATGGCGTAAGCTGGGCCCTCTCTGGAGAAGAAACCTGGGTTCCCTATGATCAGTGCCGGGTCCCGCCAGCAGGCGAGGGGATCCAAAGGCAGTTGCTGGGCATGGAGGCCAGAGGGACATAGGCTACCAAGGAGACAGAACTGAACCTCACATCACCTTACTTGGCCCAGAGTATGGCTGGTAGTCAATGACGGGTAAGACCCCTCAGGGAGGGGCAACCTAAGACAGGCACAGTTGGGAGCCAGTAGGAGAAAACTTGGGGTTCAACAGAGGTGGGGCACAGATCCTCACCCCCCCAATGGTGCAGGGGCTTGAACACTCGCCCCTTCTGAGGAAGGTCTCCTGTCCCCATGGCTGCTTCTTGCTTCCCATGCCCAGCCCAGATCAGGAACCAAATAACAGAAGAGACTTGGTCCAGCTGAAAATGGTACCCCGAAAAACGAAGGCTTAGTTTAACAGACTCTAAATTTAAATCTAGCCTAACAGGAATGCTTAAGCCTCCTCAAGGACGTAAAGTGATCCTTTCAATTAATATTCACAGTGTAAATTAAGATTATTGTTAAAATATTAAATTTGACAGTAAAATAGTTGTCAAGTTTTCAAATTAAATTTGGCTAACTTGAAATAAGTAATTATTCAAAAGGTATTAACCAAAATTTTCATTTCGTGATAAAATTGCTTAACATGCTATGAACCTAAAGCAGTCATATTTTTGTGCAAAAAGTTGGAATTTAAAATTATCTAGACTGCATTGTAAATTTTCCAAAAGACCTCCTTATAATTAAATAAAAAGGGGGGGATAGTAGAAAAATACCATGTAAAGAAAAATATCCTATAACTAAATTAAGCTTAGATAAAATTTTTCATTTAATGCTCACAGCAAGACACCCAGAAAAAACACATGATGTCAGGGAAAGCCAAGAGAAGATCATTTTAAAGAAAAGACCCCAAGTAAGGTTTTTCCTTTAACCTTTGGTCAAGAATATGTTTGTATACTTTCAGAGAACAGCTTCAAGACCATGTGGATTCCTGCAACAACATATCCCAACTAACCAGATTGCTCCAGCCACAAAGACAGGAGAGACAGTTCAGAGATGGAGATGGTGAAAACGCCTTGTCATGATAGCAGTCAGCACCTGTGCATTGCTGCAGGTTGCCCAGGACCAAGAGCAAGGAAGGAGCAATGCAGCCAGTTCGGGTGCCAGAGTGTTACCACAATGGACTCAGACAAGCTCCTGTGTCCATTCACTGAAAAGGACTAAGTACTTCCCTAATGACAGCAAAGGGGAAGAAGAAGAAAACTGAAAGACCCAAGGGACTGTTGTGCCAATAAGGAGTCATCTGAAGAAGTTAATGACTGAAGCGCAACAGATTGTGGAAAAGCAAGAAGTTGAAGCTACTTCTTCAACCATGTTCCTGCTCATGCTAGCATCTGTTAGCTGCCAGTCTTCTGCAAAGTCTTGCGCAGCCAAGTCCAAGAACTCTGAGTAAATATACACCAGCAGCAAAAGAGACTTTTTTTCATTTAGTAGCAAAAATGTTAATATGTCCATAGTTCTGATTTCTCATATTGTTGTTTTGCATTGGCATTGTTTTGTTAATATTTAATAGCCAGTTTTGTTCTTAACGTTCAAATTTTGAAAATGATAACATGTATGTAGTTTAGTTTTTGCATTTGCATTGTTTACAATTGTTTTAATTCTAGAGCCCTACTATTAATGCTTAAAATTTTACTTTTATTATAGTAGCTTAAAAAACAAAAACGGGGGAGATGTAGAGGGCCGCCTGGGAGGCACCTAGGCATTTTCTTATAATTATTGTCAGCTGAACTCAGAGCACAGGCAGCCACGCCCTCGGAACATGCTTCCCTAATAAGGCTGGACATGTTAATCAGGCAGGGGCGGAACTAGATATGTAAATCTAGGCCTCTAAAATAAACCTGCTGTGTGGCTCAGGCCGCTTTTGCCGCCTCTCCATCAGAGAGGATGGCCCCCACCTGGCCCCAGCTTAAAATCTATTTCTGCGTCTTGGTCTTTCTTTAATTTCTTAATCCCCAACTCCTCCACTCAGCAAATGGACTGTTTCCTTTTCCATGCGGGACATGGAAAAGAGAGAAACACCCCCCCCCCACACACACACACACACAAGACACTACTGGAAGCCATTTAGGGTCCACAGGGGAAGGATGATTCAACAGTTTGGAATATTTCCAAGAATAAAGAGCTCCTATCTTTATTGCGCACCCCCCCCTTTAGCTGCCCCCCCCCCCACACACACACACACAGTGCCAGATGCATCAGACCCAGGAAAGATAGAGAGAAGGCCCAATCCTATTCCTGTGGCCTTGGGCACTACCACAGCTGGCCTTAGACACTCCAAGCACTATATTACACATTTTAATACTATGATATATTGTGTAGATCAAAAATATTTAAACCACTGGGATAAAAGTTCCATTTCCTTTAGCTGGTAAAATACGAGTCACAAACTTAACATAAAATAAGAAAGGAAGAACCTAAGAGATAGGGAGATAATACAATGCCATTGAAGACTATGGCAAATCAGAAACAGCCCACATCCCATTTTAAGGGGACTGCTACCACAAAACTCCACCAAGTGTTCCCTTATAGAAAAGTAAGTCCAGTGTAGTCACCTGATTTTTTTCAAGACAAGACAGAAATCCAGAATTTTATGTGAAATTGCTTGATTTTTAAATGCTACCAACTAATTAAAAAAAGTAATAACTCAAATCCTGTAAATGGCAACAATTTGTAGGGCCACCAAAATATACATCTCCCAGACAAATTCTTCCAGACTCAAAGTTCCAGTATCTGGGATACTATGGTTGATCCTCTCCACTCTCTAGTTACAGTCCTTTCTGTTACCAAAGGAAAACACCAATGAAAAAGGAGCTTCTTTTTGTTTGATCTAAAACTAAACTTTAGATGAAAGGAAAAATATACATTTTATAATTCACTCCCATTACCACAAAGATTCCTCTTTTACAAGTAAACGTGTTTGTGGTGTGCTAATCTTTTTTGGTTATTCTTAAATTTCAATTAGGAACCAACTGTTATTTTAAAGAACTACTTTGTGTAGCATGATGTAGTAGGAAGTACACATAAGTAGGATTTAAGACATAGAGATCTAGGCCAGGATCTGCTAGCAAAATGAAAGGCAAAAGTAACTAATTCTCTATAATTTAAGGTTTTCTCTATATTTACTGGGTAATTGCTACGTGGAGGTTTGCTACAATGAGTAGGTTTACATGGGTTGGAGTAGGGAGGAGCATAGGATTCAGGGCAATAGTTCTGCCAGAGTCAATAGTTTCCTGGGGTTCATTAAACTCATGAGGAAATCATAAACCTTAATGCTGTTGAGATGCAGTTGAGTAAAAAGGTGAGTTTACCTTAAAAATAAGATTGGGGGTAGTTCTCTGAAAATATTTGACTGACTTACAGGAGATGATGTTAAACCTATTTATGTGGTTCCAGATTTTTTTTCTATTTATGTTGGGAATCCAGGGACAAACTTCCTAGGGGGGGTAAGGAAGGGTAGTGATATCCAAAGATGAATCTGAGTAGTGAGCCTCAATTCAGTTTATTTTCTGCACTGGAAGTACAAGTCATTATTCACAGATTCCGTATTTGTGAATTCACCTACTCACTAAATGTACTTATAACCACAAAATCAATACTTATGGTGCTTTTATACTATAAGTCGCGGTACTTGATGAGAGCTGAAAAGATTTGAGTCATCTCCCACACAAGTTCCCAGCTGACATGGGACAGGTGACCTGCTGCCTTCTTGTTTCAGTTCCCATACTATAAACAAGTATTCTTTTTGCAATGTCTTTAGTACCATTTTTTTTTTTTTGCTTTTTGTTAGTAATTTTGCTCCCAAGCACAGTGCTAAAGTGCTGTCTAGTGTTCTTAAGCACAAGAAGGCTATGATGTGCCTTACCAGAAAATACACTTATTAAATAAACTTCCATGAGGCATGGGTTATAGTACTTTGGGCCATGATTTCAAGAGATTTGATAATCTCTTAAGAATAATGTTGTGGAAAGGACAGCAAAGAAGCCATGCTTGTCCTTTTCAGTCTCAAATGCTAGTATTCAGTCAAGAACAGATTTGAGCCTCTCAGATGGGCAGTTAGATTAAATAATCTTGCATGTCCTTTGAGCCCCTCAAATTCCATGGTTCTACAATTGGTCAGGGAGCCAACTGAGTCTCAATCTCCATTTGCATATAATATGAATGCTAGAAAAGAACAATAACTTAGATCCCCTCCAAACTCTAAAGTTCTGTTATTCAAGGGGAAAAAATTTCATAACACTCTTCTGGAAAAATACATATTCTGTCATCAAGTACCATGACAATAAACATTACCCTTCTAATATGAAATTCTATTCCACTTTTTTACTCTCCATTCAGTATTTCATCTACAGAAGTTCCCATTTGCTATTTCTTCATTTTCTTCTTTTTAAAATTAGGTACTCTCTAATTTTTGGTGTGGGGAAAAACTCCCAAAGTTTTCCTTCATGTCAAACATTCCTTCTAAAGAAGGCCCTAAATCCCTCTTCCCTTCCATGGCCACCTTTGCTCATTCTAAAGAACTGGATCCAGAACGTACAATGTGCCATGCACTTGCTGTTCTAAACCAAATGGATAACAAGCTTATGAAAACCACACTGAGCCTGTCTGGTGTAGCTCAGAGGTCGAGTGTTCAATTCCCAGTGAGGGCACATGCCCAGATTTCGGGCTGAATCCCCAGTAGGGGGGCATGCAGGAGGCAGCCAATCAATGATGTTTCTCTCTCAAAGTTTCTCTCTCAATCCCTCTTCCTTGCTCTCTAAAAATCAATAAAAACATATTTTAAAAAAATATACAGAGCATCTCTACCAACATGAAAACAGCCTTGAAGCAATAACCCTATTCTTAGGACAAGCCTCTTAAGACTCCTTCATGGTTTCCTAGAAAAAACTCAGAGTCACATCCTATCTAATAAAAGAGAAACATGGTAATTAGCCATACCTCCGCTACATTCCCACTGGCTAATCAGGGCGATATGCAAATTAACTGCCAGCCAAGATGGCGGCCGGCAGCCAGGCAGCTTGAAGCTAACATGAGGCTTGCTTGCTTCAGTGACGGAGGACTCCAACGTTCCCCGCCTGCCTTGCCAGCCTCTGAGCTTGCAGTTTGAAACATTGTTACAAATATAGAAGCTAAACAAAACCCCAGAAACCTGCTTTCAGCTGGCCAGGATCTCAAAGCTGGAGTTGAAACAGTGTTTCGATTATAGAACCCAAACAAACCAGATACCTGCTTTCAGCAGCTGAGGCCTCAGAGCTGGAGACAAGCCTCAGAGCTAAAGCTGGCCCAAAATAAAAAAGAAAAAAAGGACAGGTTGGGAGCTTCAGTCACCCGCCAGCCTGACTAGGGGTGGCATCGCAGCCTCCCGATCCGCCCTGCTCTGTGCATGACAGGGGGCGGCGCCCCAACTCCCCAATCGGCCCTGCTCTGAGCCCGACCAGGGGCTGCACCTAGGGATTGGGCCTGCGCTCTGCCACCCGGGAGCGGGCCTAAGCCAGCAGGTCATTATCTCCTGAGGGGTCCCAGACTGCGAGAGGGCACAGGCCGGGCTGAGGGACCCCCCTTCCTCTCCCCCGAGTGCACAAATTTTTGTGCACTGTGCCTCTAGTTTAATATAATTGTGATCACTTTTAAGTCAATCGATAGCTGGGATGGCAGCAGTAAACCATGAATATACCTAAACTGAGTAAGCAAAAATCCATCAAGTGCTAATACTGGGGCAGCAGCTAGCTTAACCATTTTTCTTATTCTAAAGGGGAAAATAAACAAATATGAAATTGTGTGATTATTTGCATAATTTATTATTGCACATCTTTTTACAAAAAGAAATGGGCTTTATGTATGAATGCCTCTAAAGAAGACAAAGCAATACACAGTAAAGAATAGAGCCAAATTGGAGTGAAAGGGGGGTAAAAACAAAACATAGAGGTAATGTGTATGAGAAGTAAAATAGAAGAAAAAAATCAATATAGTAATTCAAGTAAAGCAACTCAGATTGTTATAGCCATATTTTTCATCCCCATTAAGCTCTGAGAATCTTGATGATAATGTTATCATTAAGTATTTCTGAGTATCTTAATGATAATAATATCATCTGAGGTAGTATGATTTAATCACATATGAATTCACAAACACAGTGCCTAAAATGTAGGTTCCTATTAATAAATCTTGAGTTTAATTGAACTGAAGGCTGTGATTGCTTTCATTACTCATATAAAAAGTTATGACCCTCTCAAAGAAAGCAGCAGGGTCTCCCAGATTAGAGCATGTGAGTGGCCCGTTGTCAATGTGTTAGGTCTTGCTAGCCTGAAGTGATAGGAAGGGTGAAAAACAAAGGCCAAAAATACTAGCCAAATGTAAATATAAATATATCTCCTTTTCTTTCCTAAAATAAGATTTTTGGGATTTGTCCTTAAATGCGCCAAAGTATATATGTCTTTACCTAGAAACATGAACAGATTGTTGATTGATAAGTTTAATATTAGCTAACCTAAAAATCTAAGAATTACAACTATGATAATTTCATTTTGTCATGAAATAAAAAATGACAGAAAACCTTTATGTTGTGCTCATGGACATTGATAAGGTCCCCTGCCTCATCTAAAACTAAGTTATTTTGCGTCATTATCAAATTTAAAAAATCCTTATCATAAGTTTAATCAATTAATTTTATAAACAAAATTGAAAATAGGATGAATAGCCTGGCTGGTGTGCTCAGTGGTTAGAGTGCCAGCCTGTACACCTAAGGGTCATGGATTCAATTCCTGGTCAAGAGCATATGTGGGAAGCAACCAATCGACTGTTTCTTTCACATCTCTCTCTCTCTCTATCTCCCTCTCTCTCTTTCGCTCCCTTCCTTCCACTCTCTCTAAAACTCAATGAAAAATATCCTCAGTAAGGATTAACAAAAAGCCAAAAGAAAGAAAGAAAATAAGATGAACATGTTGCTGTCCACATCACAGATTGACAATATTATATTTAACAAAAGATAGTCATCAAATAACTATTGTATACTAGATAAGGGAATGGAAAGATTGGTAAATCATAACCCCTACCCTTTAGAAAAATTACAGTCTTATCAGAAAGATAAACACTTACATAGTATAGTATAATGTAATCTCCTAAATACTATATCAGAAGTAGGCATGATATGGTGCAATGAGGAGAGATGGATGGGTATATGTGAGGTAAGCATAACCCAAATTAGGATAGGATTAGGGTGACCAGAAATGTTTCCTGTAGACTGCTAAGATAAATATATTAAGACTCATTTATTTCAAACTTGCAAATTTAAAAATATCTTGAATAAAAGAGACTGTATTTTCATGTAAGCAAATGTCATAGCAAACTTATAAGACAACTCTTTCAATGCACCTTGGCTAAACCAAACTTCACCTTTAAAAATTCAAGTTCTGTAAAGGTCTTATCCAGAGAGAATATTTGAAAAATCAAGGTCTTAGGTCACAAAGCAAGTCAGAAAACACAAAAAGACTGAAATCGTACAAGTATCTAATATGACCATTTGGCATGACACTAGAAATGAACAAGAGAAAAACTGGAAAATTCATGAACACATGTAAATAAAACTACTCTCTCCTAAACAACCAATGGATCAAAGAAGAAATTAAAGGAGAAGTAAAAACATTACTAGAGACAAATAAAAGTGGAAACACAATATACAGAATATGGTATAAGCAGTTCTAAGAGGAAATTTGATAGTAATAAATGCCTACATTTGAGGCAAAAATATCCCAAATAAAATAACTCTATGCCTTAAGGAACTAGAAAAAAAGAATAAGTTGAGACCAAAGTTAGCAGAAGAAAGGAAATAATAAATATTAGAGCCAAAATAAATGAAATAGAGAACAGGAATACAATAGAAAAGATTAACCAAACCCGAGTTAGTTCTTTGAAAAGATAATTGACAAACCCTGACAAACCCTTAGCTAGACTAATCAAGAAAAACAGAATGAAACCCCAAATCAAGAAAATTATAAAGGAAAAAGGAGATATTACAACTGATATCACAGAAATTCAAAGCATCATAAGAAGCTTTTATGAACAACTACATTCCAAAAAACTGGATGAGCTAAAAGAAAGAAAAATTCTTAGAAGCATACAAAACACTAAGACTGAATCAGGAAGAGAAAAACTACATAGGCCAATTAACACTAAGGAAATTCAATCAGTAGTCAAAAATCTCCCAACAAAGAAAAGCCCAAAATCAGATGGCTTCACTTGAAAATTTTATCAAACATTAAAAAAAAAAAAAACCCTAGCTGGTTTGACTCAGTGGATAGAGCCTTGGCCTGCAGACTGAAGGGTCCCGGGTTCGATTCCCGTCCTGGGCACATGCTAGGGTTGCGGGCTTGATTCCCAGCAGGGGGCGTGCAGGAGGCAGCCAATCAAAGATTCCTTCTCATCATTGATGTTTCTATCTCTCTCTCCCTTTCTCTTCCTCTCTGAAACCAATAAAAATATATTTTAAAAAAAACATTAAAAAATAACATTAATCCTTCTCAAACTCTTCTAACAAAGTGAAGAGAAGGGAATACTCCCAAACTCATGTTATGAGGTCAGTATTATCTTGATACTAAAATCAGGAAAAGATATCACTAGAGAAGAAAAATATAAGCCAATGTCCCTAATAAACATAGATGTAAAATTTCTCAATAAAATACTAACAAACATGCCTGGCTGGTGTGGCTCAATGGTTGAGCACTGACCCATGAACCAGGAGATCACTAGTTTGATTCCCAGTCAGGACACATGCCTGGGTTGTGGGCTCAATCCCCAATAGGGGCATGCAAGAGGCAACCAATCAATGTTTCTCTCTCATCAATGTTTCTCTCTATTCCTCTCTCTTTAAAATCAATAAAAACATATTATTTTAAAAATACTAGGAAACTATTTCAGCAATAAAAGCAACATTAACTGTGATCAAGTGTGATTTGTCCCTGGAATGCAAGGGTGGTTCAACATACACAAATCAACCAATGTGACAGATATATCATATTAATAGAATGATATAAAAGAATCATATGAGCATGTCAACAGAAACAGGAAAAGCATTTGACAAAATTCATGATAACAAAAACTCTTAACAAATTAGAGTTTATAAGGAACATATCTCAACTTAATAAGTCCATATATGAAAAGCTAACATAATAATCAAGGGTTAAAGGTTGAAAGCTTTACCTCTAAGACCAGGAACAAGACAGATGCATGCCCACTCTCACCATTCCTATTTTACATAGTATTAGAATTCTAGTTACTACAATCAGGCAAGAAAACCAAATAAATGTATTATAATTAAAAAGAAAAAAGTAAATTGTCTATATTTGTAGGTAATTTTATATAGAGAAAATCCTAAGACTCAACCCAAAAAAAATGTTAAATCTAATCAATAAATTCAGTAAAGTTGCAGAATACAAAAGTAATATTAAATATCAGTAACATTTCTATATATTTGTAACAGATTTCTGAAAAGGAAATAAAGAAATAAATCCCATTTTCAATAGCATCAAAAACAATGAAATACTTAGGAACAAATTTGAGAAGGTAAAAGATCTCTATTCTGAAAACTATAAGACATTAATGAAAGAAAACAAAGAACACAGAAATAAGTGGAAAGGTGTTCATGGATTGGAAGAATTAATTTGTTAAAATTTCCATACTATCCAAAATCATCTATAGCAGTTGTTCTCAACCTGTGGGTCGTGACCCCTTTGGGGGTCGAACGACCCTTTCACAGGGGTCACCTAAGACCATCGGAAAACACATATATAATTACATATTGTTTTTGTGATTAATCACTATGCTTTAATTATGTTCAATTTGTAACAATGAAAATACATCCTGTATATCAGATTATTTACATTACGATTCATAACAGTAGCAAAATTACAGTTATGAAGTAGCAACGAAAATAATTATGTGGTTGGGGGTCACCACAACATGAGGAACTATATTAAAATGTCGCGGCATTAGGAAGGTTGAGAACCACTGATCTATAGATTCAATTAAATCCCTATCAAGATTCCATTGATGTTTTACAGAAGTATAAAACACTCCTAAAACTTATATAAAACCACAAAAGATCCCAATAACCAAAGAAATCCTGAGAAAAAAGAACAACATAGAAGGAATCACACTTCTTGATTTCAAGATATAGAAAAAGCCACAGCTATTTAAATATTGTGTTATTTGCATAAAAAACAGACAAACAGAACAATGGAACAGAACAGAGGCCCCAGAAATAAACCTAACAATATACAATCAACTAACATTTGACAAGGGAACCAAAAATACTCAATGGAGAAAAGACCGTCTCTTCAATAAATGGTTTTAAGATTATTAGATATTCACATGTTGCCGTAACTGGTTTGGCTCAGTGGATAGAGTGTCGGCCTGTGGACTGAAAGGTCCCAGGTTCGATTCCGGTCAAGGGCATGTACGTTGGTTGCGGGCACATCCCCAGTGGGGGGTGTGCAGGAGGCAGCTGGTCGATGTTTCTCTCTCATCAATGTTTCTAACTCTCTATCCCTCTCCCTTCCTCTCTGTAAAAAAGCAATAAAATATATTTTAAAAAAATAGATATTCACATGTAAAAAAATGAAACTAGATCCATATCTTACACTATTCACAAAAAAGTAACTCAAGATAGATTAAAGACTTAAAAACATAAGACCTGAAACCATAAAACACCTGGAGGAAAGCAGGAATAAAACTCCTTGGCATGGATCTTAGTAATGATTTTTTTGTATAAGACACCTAAAGCACAAACAACAAAATAAAAAATAAACATGTAAGATAAAATCAAACTAAAAAGCTTTTGCACAGAAAAAAACAAACCATCAACAAAGTGAAAAAACAACCAACAAAAGGGGAAAATATATATTTCATAAGAAGACAACATCCAAATATACAAAGAACTCATACAACTCAAATGCAAAAATAAATAAATAAAAAGTGGTCAAAGGACCTGACTATACATATCTCCAAAGAAAAGATATAAAAAGTCAACAAGTACTTGAAAATATGTCCAACATCACTAGTCATTAGGGAAATGCAAAATAGTTTATGTGCTGTCAATGTGAGTACAAAGGAAATGCAAATTAAAACCACAATAAGATATCACTTCAAGTGTGTTATAAAGGCCATCCTCAAGAATACAAGAGATAACACATGCTGGTATGGATGTGGAGAAAAGGGAATCCTTGTACACTGTGGTGGTATTGTGGTGCAGCCATTATGGAAAACAGTAAGGAGGAGCCTCAAAAAATTAAAAATAGAACTACTATATGATCCAGCAGTTCCAGTTCTGGAAATATGTCCAAAGGAAACAAAAACAATAACTCCAAAAGATATCTGCACACCCCATGTTACCAGCAGCATTACAACAGCCAAGACATGGAAACAACCTAAGTGTCTATTGATGAGTAAGTGGATAAAGAAGTTGTGGTATTCTAAATAGAATAGAATAGAATAGAATAGAATAGAATAGAATAGAATAGAATAGAATAGAATAGAATGCAATGCAATGCAATAGAATACAAGGCAATGCAATTTTATCCATTAAAAAAGTGAGGAAATCCTACCACTTTTGACCATATGGATGGACCTTGATGGCATTATGCGAAGTGAAATAAATCAGACAGCGAAAGATAATTACTGTACAATCTCACTTATATGTGGAATCTTAAAAAAAAAACCCTCATAGAAAAAAGATCATACTTGTGGTCATCAGAGGCAGAGGGTGGGGATGATTCAGAATTGGAGGAAGGTTGTCCAAAGCTGCAAACTTCCAGTTTAAATAAATAAGTACTAGGGATATAATATACAACATAATGACTATAGCTAATGCTGCCATATGATATAGTATATCCTCACCTAACATAACTGATATGTTCTTGGAACTATGGCAAAATGACATATAACAAAACTAATTTTCCTATAGTATAATTGATATAAATAAGAGATGAGTTCCTACAGCATCTTATCAACATTATAATGAAGTTTCATTGAACGAAATGATGTTACTTAAGGAACAGCTGTATAAAGAAAAATTAAGAAAGTAAATCCTAAGCATTCTCATCACCAGGAGAACTTGTTTCCATTTTCCTTTTTCTTTTCTTCTTATTGCATCTATATGAGAAGATGAATATTAGCTGAACCTATTGTAGTAAACATTTCACTATTTATATAAACCTAACCATCATTCTGTATGCCTTAAAGTTCTACAGTAACTTATGTCAATTATTTCTCAATAAAATTGAAAGAAAACAAGGTCTAATCTTGAAATATATCATTGATTTTCAATCTAGGAGGACAACAGACCCACCTCTGCTGAGCAAACTGTTAATACCAATCCCCATCTACTCTTCTGGCCTTTTGTAGTATAAAAATTTGCATCAGTGTAATGCTTATAAAGTCAAAGAAGTCATTTTTTTTATTACACAAAAGAAGCAGCATTCACAAAATAAACTAAAATTCCAGCTAAATAGTTCCAGAAACTGTCATATCAGTTTATATTACCTGATATCTGATCATCTGAAGTGTGATCACATTTAGATGGTTCAGAGAAAGATGCTTCTAGTTAATGTATTTGTAGATATCAAGGCCACAAGTGTAGTTTCCTATTATTGTCATTTATTCATAGTTGGTAAATATGTTATGCAAAGAGTCTTTAACCAAGATTATTTAGACCAAAATATATTATTCACATCAATATTTATAACACTGTTGATGTAAAAAAAATGAAAACTTGGTTTCAATCAAAAGTATAATTTATCCATACTTAGTTGGTCATACCAATTGTGTTAATAATCAAAGACACAACAGGAATGCAAAAGACTGAGAAAAATGAATCAAGCAAATAGAAGTCATTATAAGTTTATGAACTACATAGAAATCTCAACATCTTTTGTCTTAGAAATAAATTTTTGTAATTACATCTCAAATTGTTAGAAACAAAATGAAGTATTTCAATTATCACTGTCAATAAACATTGAATAATTGTGCTTAAAAGAAAAACTGCACAAAAGAAAATAATGTCAGACTGGACCTACCCTCCCCCCATCCTTTTTGTACTGTTCCCACCAGCCCCCATCTCACCATCACAATGGATGTCCCTGACTTATTAACTTCTGTGTTTAATCAGCTTGGTCTATGCCAATTTACAGGGATCACTGAATAATGCAAAAACTCTAAATGACATTCTGTTATAAGGCTTCTTAATCTTTTGGGGTTATTTGATGATCTGCTACAAGTTATAAATAGACCCTCTCTCCAGAGAGAAACTGAGGTAAGAAATTGCATTGGGATACAACATCTCCTGTGATTCACTAAGGGTGTATAAATCCCTATATGGAGAATTACTGCTACTGAGAATACAATATATACACATTACAGCATGGGAATAGCAATACCAAAATTTTGTTACATAGCTATACCAAAATTCTCTAAGGCAAAGTTATGTAAGGTCCTTAGAATATATATAAAGGAAATGACTTAGAAAATAAACTTTCTAAATATGTTTTTTAACAATGAAATAGATTATATATTGATATCAATCAAGAGACCAAGGAAACACTTTGTAATAATACCAAGGACAAAGTTAAATAATATGAATCACAGTTAACAGAAATAAGTCTATGAAGGTTTTAGAAAAGATGCTACAAATAAGAGAGCCATATTTATAACCTTTCTCAAAAAGAAACCTCCTAAAGATTTTAATTACTAGGGACTCATTTCAAATTTTACCTAGAGTAGAACTATTTTAAAAAAGAAATTATCATTATAGGTGATCCCTTTATAATAAACTAGAATTCATTTGCTTAGTATAACTGGAACCATTTCTATTCAATAAGTCAAGCACCACTGGAAAGAACCAAGGGCTGAAACAAATGTTCACTGACATTTATTTAGCTTTGTAACTTACATTGATCTCTTTCCCATCCTACTCCTAGAATACCTACTAAAAGATGACCCACAAGTTGTTCCTTCAATATGTGTTTCTCTCCATCATTCCCAGCACTGCCAAGGGCCTCTGATTAATTTTTTCTGGTCTTTCATAGATTCTCTTCACAAAATCCCCCTTCTTTTTAAAAGGTTCCATTGTTGTAATAAGTGTGGATAGAAATGCGTGAGGCAGGTCATATTTCCCTTTATTGCTCTGTCATTTTATTCTTTACAAGATACACACAATTATTAAGAGATCTAGGGAATACTGAAAGAGAAGAAAATTAAATTCTCTGGCAACCATTACTTTTTCTATATCAAAGAGAACAGCATCAAAGAAGTAAAAGTCTTTCCAAAACATTTATCCCCTGTGAATACAGTCAGTTTCTAAACTCATCCTCCTATCCTCAAATCTACCCCCCGCAACATTCTACCTATTCCCTACGTAGTGGTCTCTCCTCCTTTCTGTCTCTGTCCTCTTTGAGGAAGCTTCCCCACAAAACAGCTGATTTTGGTGTAGCATCTCATCTCCCAGGGCTTGAGAGAACTCCCTAGGGCAGTGGTCGGCAAACTAAGGCTCGGCAAACTGCGGCTCATGAGCCACATGCAGCTCTTTGGCCCCTTCAGTGTGGCTCTTCCACAAAATACCAACTTCTGCGCATGGGCCACGAAGTTTCAATCGCACTGTATGTGCGTGCCCGCACGTGGTATTTTGTGGAAGAGCCACAATGAAGGGGCCAAAGAGCCGCATGTGGCTCGTGAGCTGTGGTTTGCTGACCACGGCCCTAGGGTAAGTGAGAGAAGGCCCACAGTGGCTTTGGTTACCAGGCTCTTCAGAGCAGTCAGGATGTGAATGTCACTTTGAGCTGTGTGGCCTCAGACAGGCCTCCTTAATCTTCCAGTTGTCAAGCAGATAATGGTTACATTAATCACCACACCCAGCACAACACACAAGACACACACACACACACACACACACACACACACACACACACACAACACAAATTCATCTTCAAGATGCAGATGATGATTCCTCAGAGACAGCACAATTCAGATCCATAAGGAAAAGGATAAGCCTGTCTCTAATTGTCAGTGATTTGTATGGCTGCCAGTCTCACTGTAGAATTTCTATTTTATTAGGCAGGGCAGTGTATGTTTCATGAATCAGACTTCTACTTTCAAATTGTGCCCTCTTTGGCTTGATGAGGATAAAAACAAGTCCCAAACCATATGCTTCTTTATGGCTATTTCTCTAACTCACAAATATTTAACCAACATTCTGAAATAAGCAAATAAGCACTTTAATCGCCATCAAAAGCCTGATTTAAAATTCTGAACAAGACATCTTTTCTTTATCCTTGTTTCAGTTTAGTTATGAGTTGGGGATGTCACAGTGTCCATATGAATTCAATTACACTAGTGTTTTTTTTTAATCTAGTCATTTAGTCTAAAATGTTGTTTATTGGGATCAGCAACATGATGAATTAAATGAGCACATTATTTCAGTGTTTCTGTATTCAGTAGCTGAACCAGTTTTAAATGAATGTCCATATTTTCCAATGCTCTCATCTCCTTTGAGAGCATTGGAACTCTTTCATCCTAAAAATATCTTCTTTCTGGTGACTGGAGAGTTTGCCACCATCTCCTCCCTCCTCACGTCCAACTTTGCAAACCGCCTCTGTGAACATTAATTTAAATAAAATGACTCCCAGAATTATTCTTGTGTTCCTGCTAGTCTCTACAGATTAGTGAAATTATATTGATTCATGGTAGGAAAGCAGAAGAGAATTCACTTTTTCAATCAATTTTAAGTTAAGTGAAAGTATATAATTAAGGCTAACAGGTTAATTGTTTGCATGGATAAATATGGTAAGAAAGAAATACAAGTCACTTAATAGTTACTAGGAATTGCCATCATAATTTAAATGATAATTAAAGTAAGCCATTTACTTCATAGTGATATTACATGCTTAGAAAAATTACTCAGTCAACAAATGACTAAAACAAACTTGCAAGCTATGTGAATGAAAAGAATATTAATAAATAAGAATACTGTCAATCACTATAAACTTCGGGAATTTCTATTTTATATAAGTATATGCTTCCCATAGTATAAAAATGCTAAACTATTAACTGTGCTCTTTTATTACACAATATCTGAAAATGCAAAATTCTTATATTTCGTGAAATAAAAAATTAAAGGATCTAATCAATTTCATATAAATTCTAGCAGTTTGACCTAAATTCTCCAGACACAATGGAGGATGATCATAAAATAGCCGAATACAAACTTAATATCCAAATTTGAATCATAGTAACCGAATCTTCATGAAAAACATTTAGCCACATTAATATTATAAAAGGAAAAATATTATTGTCAATTTTCAGCTTTTAAACACTAATTACTAAAATCCAACTTATCCCACATTAAGATACTTATTCCTAACTATTTTTAAAAGTTAATTGCTTGGCTTCTTGAATACTTTTATTTCAAAATTATGATTGCAATAGCATACACTACTTATTCAGTGATAGTGCTCTGAAATATTTACCAGAAGAAGAAAAAAACTCTGAATGTATAATTTTATCATTTATTACAAAACAAAGTTCAACTCCTATCTTTTTAATGCAAGTAGATGAAACAGACATGTAATCTCTGGTGTAGTTAGATTCTGATTTGTAGTTACTTACGCCTTTGAATTCTACCATGTTGCTAGATCAGTTACATGGGGGAAAGGCTGAATGATTGCCAAGTGAATAACTAGCAAACTGTTTAAGGGGTCAGAAATAAATCAAATGCTAAGACAAAATGGGCACTTAAAGGGACTTGTCAATTTGATCCTAGAAATATCTAAGTAAAAAAAAAAAAGCAGCTGATTGAGAAAAGGTGCTGGGAAGAGAAAAAGTTATTTCTAAAACAAGAAATTCCACAATGGAAGTAGGTTACTGGGCATCAATAAATACAAATTATTGCATTTATACTGTCTAGAAATATTGGCAACATTTTGAAAGGAAGTGGCCAGTACAGTCAGAAAAGACCTAATTAGGTGTCACTATCCTGTGAAGGTGAGTGTTGTGTGCTAATCCTAATTCCTCCAAATGGAAGATGAGGCATCAGACACAGTTCCATTATTTTACACCTACTTTGAAAAATCCTGCTTAATTGTGTTAAAATTACTAAAGTATCAAAGGTTATACCTTATTCAAGGTATATTGAGTAAATCTGTGTTTACATTATATGAGGTGCAACTACATTACATAGACTATCTGTTCTGGGATATTTTTAGTTCTAATACATCCTTCAAAGCTTTATAGAGAAAAAGTTTAATTCACATCAGAATTTAGGCTGATTTAGATTAATCATAATGTTAAGGCTTTTATATTAACTTTTAATATACATAAAAAGGTTTGAGTATCCCACAATGAAAACACTAGAGAATACAATCTTTACATAGTTTCTATTTGAAAATTTTATTTATATAAGTAGAGGCCCGGTGCACAAAAATTTGTGCACTGGGGGGGGGGGGGGGTTCTCTCAGCCCAGCCTGTGCCCTCTCACAGTCTGGGACCCCTCAGGGGATGACCACCTGCTGGCTTAGGCCCGCTCCCCAGGGGATTGGGCCTAAAATGGCAATCAGATATCCCTCTGGCAGCCCGGCAGCCCTCGGGGGATGTCCACTTGCCTGCAGGGTGCAGGCCGAAGCTGCAGTCTGACATCCTTAGTGCTGCTGAGGAGGCGGGAGAGGCTCCCACCACCACCACTGTACTGGCAGCCATCAGCCTGGCTTGTGGCTGAGCAGAGCTCCTCCCATGTGAGAGCGACCTGACCACCAGAGGGCAGCTCCTGCATTGAGAGTCTGCCCCCTCGTGGTCAGTGTGTGTCATAGTGACCAGTCATTCCCAGTCTTTCTGCTGTTAGGGTCAGTTTGCATATTACCCTTTTACTATATAGGATAGAGGCCTGGTGCACAGGTGGGGGCTGGCTGGTTTGCCCTGAAGGGTGTCCCAGATCAGGGTGGGGGTCCCGCTTGGGTGCCTGGCCAGCCTGGATGAGGGGATGATGGCTGTTTGCAGCTGGTCACACCCCCTTCAGGGTGGGGGTCCCCAATGGGGTGCCTGGCCAGTCTGGGTGAGGGGCTAAGGGCTGTTTTCAGGCTGGCGGGTGACTGAAGCTCCCAACCTCTCCTTTTTTTCTTTTTCTTTTTAATTCTGGGATTTATTTACCTTCTATGGCTGTCACTGGAGCTGAGAGCCGGCTTTAGCTCTGAGGCTCAGCTCCAGCTCTGAGACTTCAGCTGCTGAAAGCAGGTACCTGGGTTTGTTTGGGTTCTATAATTGTAACACTGTTGTGGTCCTGCTCGCTCCAGCTCTGACGGCTGAAAGCAGGTTTCTGGGGTTTGTTTAGCTTCAATAATTGTAACATTGTTTCTTAGAGTGCAGCTCAGAGGCCGGCAGCGGCAGGCGGGGAACCATAGCTTCCTCCATCACTGAAGCAAGCAAGCCTCCTGTTTGCTTCAGCTGCCTGGCTGCCGGCCGCCATCTTGGTTGGCAGTTAATTTGCATATCACTCTGATTAGCCAATGGGAAGCGTGTAGGAGGTATGGTTAATTACCATGTTTTTCGATTATTAGATAGGATAATCCTACCAAGAGGTTAACTACTCATAATGCTTCTTTTAGTAGTGAATTATAAAAGCTTGTGTTCGTTATCATAATAATATCAATTTTAAAGTTTCTAAAACCTAATATGCTTAGAAATTAAAATTAGATGAGGTTGTACATATTTTGCCTAATTCTTACTAATAGATTAATACTGACTCCTGACAAGCCACTTCTCTTTTCAAAACAATTACACTTAAAAATATTTTCTTTTTAAACTTACTCTTTTTTTTAATATATTTTATTGATTTTTTACAGGGAGGAAGGGAGAGAGATAGAGAGTTAGAAACATCGATGAGAGAGAAACATCGATGAGCTGCCTTCTGCACACCCCTTACTGGGGATGTGCCCGCAACCAAAGTACAGACCAGAATCAAACCTGGGACCCTTCAGTCCACAGGCCGACACTCTATCCACCAAGCCAAACTGGCTAGGGCTAAACTTACTCTTGGAGGAAGAAATGGGAAAAAGATAAACATGTAGCAGGGTACCAGGGGGAAGCACTTACTTCAGCCTTGCCCCTCCACCCCTCCCGGACCTTGTCCCACTACCAAAGAGTGCATGAATGGCTGGGCTGCTAATGAAATTAAATGCAGACATTATAAGGTAGTGCTCTATAAACAAAACACAAATTTTAATCAATGGAGTAATCCCTTATTTATCAAGGCCTGGTTATGATCCCTGCTAAGGAAACAGAGAGGTAAGGAAAATAGGGGGTTACCCATAGTTCACAGACATGACCAGGGGATCCTGAGTAGAAAGTTCACACTCTGGGCAGACAAACTGCATAACCCAAGGGGCACCATTCATATTAAAGTATTACATATGGAGACCCTTAGATATGCACATCCTGAAGAGCTGTATGCTATTGCCTGGTCACTGATACCAGAAAACTAAAACTACATGTAACAGGCACAGGTTTGTGTGTGTGTGTTTTTATTTGTTTGGTTGGTTTTGTTTTGTTTTTTATCAACAATTGAGTCTAAAATTTTATTTTTTATTATTTTTAAATAATTCTTATTATTGAAAGTATTACATGTCCCCCTTTTACCCATTCTGGCATGCCCCTGCCCCCTCTTTACTCCAGGCCTTCACCACCCTATTGTCTGTGTCCATGGGTTATGCATATATGCATACAAGGTCTTTGGCTAATTACCTCCCACCCAGCCACCCACCTTCCCCCGCCTTCCCTCTGAGATTCCCAATTCTGTTCCATGCTTTCAGTCTCTGGATCCACTCTGTTCATGAGTTTATTTTGTTACTTAGATTCCACATATAAGTGTGATCACGTGATACTTGTCTTTGACTGACTTATTTCACTTAGCATGATATTCTTCAGGTCTGCATGCTATCTCACAGGGTAAGATATTCTTCTTTTTTAACTGCTACATAGTATTCCCTGGAATAAATGTACCACAGTTTTTTTTATCCACTCATCTACTGATGGGCACTTGGGCTATTTCTAGATCTTAGCTATTATAGATTGTGCTGCTATGAACATAGGAGTGCATACATACTTTCTGATTGGTGCTTCAGGTTTCTTTAGATATATTCCTAGAAGTGGGATCACTGGGTCAAATGGCAGATTCATATTTAATTTTTTGAGGAAACTCCATACTGTTTTCCATAATGGTTGGGCCAGTCTGAATTCCCATCAGCAGTGTACTAGGGCTCCTTTTTCTCCACATCCTCGCCAGCACTTGTCATTTGGAAGGAAGACAAACAGGCACAGTTTTTTAAACCAAGTTAGCTCTACTTTACAAATAGATAACCCAAGCCTAGCAGGCAGTAGAAAAAGCAGGCTCACTTATTTCAAACCAGTGTAGAAACATTAAGCTTCTTCCGTAATTATCAACCATGCGTACCTTAAAAGTGTACATTTAGCCAGCTTTGATCCCTAAGATCTGTCCTGTTTAATTTCTACTGACCTTTCATCTCTGTTTCAAATCCCTGTTTCAAATCCCACTTGTGCCACATCTACCCCATCACCTGATATGCTCATGCAATCTAACAACTGCCCCAGTTCGCCTGAGAACCCAGTCCACACCAGACCCTCTGCTGAGCAGCCAGAGTCAGAGCAGTCATGGGAGAAGGAGATTAAAAAAATGCTAAATGCAATGATTAGAGATGGTTGAGATAAAAAGTAAAAATGGCCTTCACATCTGTTATTCAACAGGTTCCAATATTTTTTTCAAATACTTATTTTTTGGGGGTAAGGGGGGTGAGGGGAGGACTTACCATATTTTCTCATGCAAGAGTGCAGTCTTCAGCAGAAAATAATATTACATAACTAGCAAGTTTCAGAGGTAAATCAAATTCCAGAAGGACTCTTATAACTGACACTACATAGGGTATTTAGAGTACAAAGCAAGGGCATCATAAAGAGGAAAAACAGTAAGAGGTAAAGCCATAAGCAAACATTTAGGTGGAACACACCAGGAATCCCTTGACCTGATTCCCCAACCCCCCCCCCCACGCCCAAATCACTGATACTTGTCTTTCCAACCCCCAAATCTAACTTCTACCCTGAAAATTTCCCAACCAAGCTTTGTTCCTTGAACTTCCGCTCATCATCGACCACTACCTCTATTACTGATTACCAATGCCTTAGTCCACAGCACACCTCTGGTCAGACTGGTCTTCCTTCACAGACCTGACAGACCCTCAGACCCTCAACACGGAATATCATTCTCATGTTTTTCTTCTTCGTGATATTTCCCAAATAAGGCACCTGCTTCCTGACAGAATTGTTGTACCCATCCCAACAGGAGGCTTTTTTCTCTCCAGACCACATTCAAGACAATTGTTCACTCTCAACTGCTGCCAAAGTAACAAATGACAGGGTGGGGGACTTCCTTGTTTCCTGAAGCAACCTGAAGAACTAAGAGCAGCTGAAACTCAGAGGATTTGAAAGCATTAAAATGTATTTCTCTTTTTCTCAGTTCCAATAGACTGAACAAAAGAAAACATTTCTTCCCATGACTACTTCAGGTAAAATCCCAAATCCTCTGGTTTCACTGAAGTTTTCCCTTTTGTGTGAGAAACAGAGCTTTTGTCAATAAACCCGTAAAGGCTTTAGAGCTTAGCAGTCCTTGTAAGCAATCCCAAAATGATTTAATGTTATTTTCTGTATTTCTTTAATGTAATGTTCTTCACCTCAACAGCAATTCAAAATGGATTATAATGTGCCCATTTTCGTTTCTAGGTTTCCAATTGCTTCACAAAATGTGATTTTAAAAGAAATGAAAATTATTTCAATGCTACAAAATTGTTTCTATACTTCAGTATAGGCCTGGAAAAAAATCTTAAGGGTCCATAACAGGCAATTTCCTGGCCACAAAGTGAAACCACAATGAAGCCATCTCAGAGAAGTAATTTTTATCTGATAAAGACCCACAAAGAGTGGACATTCCACAATCTCCTTCAGTTATCCCAAACGGTAACAATCATTAGTGTTGACAAAGATGTTCTGATCTGCAGAGTCTCATGTTCTAATTAAACTTGTTGTTTTTTCCTCAATGAAGAGAGATGTATCATGTAGATACTTATTTTTAATTCAATTCAGTAATCATTTATTGAGCAACTCCTATATGCAGACACTTTACTAAGCATCAAAGATATGAAAATGAGAGATATAATCCCAATCCTCATGAAATTTGAAATCCATTAGAGAAGATAGACATGTAAACATTATAGTAATTTTTGTTATAATAGAGGCTGGGTAATATTCAAAATATTTTGAACTGTTACAGTATGAGTGCCAATCTATCAAAATAGAGACCTGCTGTAGAAACAGAGGAGCATTCTCAAGGACCCTATGTTAACTCTGCAATTATATCACTTTGGAGTGGTGTAAGGAGTATAGAAAAGCAGCAATGATGGCCTGGGAACAAAGGAAATAACTCAGTAGGCAAGGCACTATTTTACAAATGATACAAATTAGATATTTTATAATTAACGTGATCATTCCAGTGCACAAAAAATAGCTTTGGATAAGAGGAACCATTCTTAGAGGTGACTGTGCTTGAGGACCATTAGCCTAGTCCATGGATGATCACTGAAGATATTCTGTGAAAGTCCTTAGTACTGTTCACATAATATTCTGGTTTTCTTTCTTCCAAATAAATAGTACGACTGCACTTTCTGCATCTTTTGAGGCAAAGCATAACCATGTGATTTTCTTTGGCCAGTGAAATGTAAGCAGGCGTGATATGAAAGTGATGAAGACTCTAGAGACAGTAAAGGATTGGATTAGAACTCCACCCCTAACATACCCACTTAATGAACATGTAACATGAACTAGTAGAAATGTACCTTTGTTGCTTTAAGCCCCTCAAATTCAGGATTATCTGTCACTGATCTGTACTTAATGTATCCTGTCTGATGCAACAAAACTAACTTTACTTGTATAAAACAACTCAAAAAATTTAGCCAGAAGAAAAGAGAAGGATGATTATCCTAAGCAGAGGGATAGTAAGAACAATGATATGGAAGTGAGAGTATGTCTGGATCAGTGTAACTTATAGGATGATGACAAGAGATATGTTAAAGAGGAAGGCAGGAGTCTGTCATAAAGTAGCTTGCATGGAATTTTGAGGAATATGAACTTAATTTTATAGGCAGGATTAAGAGGTAATCACCAAAAAGGCCCTAATATTCCCCTCAGCTTGGATAAACTTTATACCTAATTCTTTATTCTAGGCCCCGGGCTTTCTTTTTCTTGTAACATTTACTTTAGAAAACTTGTACTGGTAAATCCCTTTCTGCCCCCTTTGAGATATAAATTTCTCCCAGCCTCTTGCCAGTTTAACAACCAAGGAATGTCATTCTCCAGGACCTGGAAACCATCACTTTGAAATGTAATTTTAAAGAAAGACAGTAACCCTATTCTCCAGTCTTTGTGGGGGAGTAGGAGGCTAACTTAGATGGTGCCAATTAGCAAACACAGATGGCCTTATTACATTGATCACCTCCATACTAGTGTCCTTCTGGTACTTTTCCACTTGCTCACTTCAGTGTTTACAAATTCTCTTGCCTTTTGTTTCAGTAGAATTGTGTTTAGTTTCACTCCCATATTACAATAGTCTTGAATAAAGTCTCCCTTGCTTGTTTAATTTGTCCAGTGCAATTTTTCTTCGACAGTAAGAAGAAAAATAAGGAGGTCATTTTAGCAATCCCCATGAGAACTAGTAAATTAACATAACATGTTAACAAAATGCTAAGAGAGAAAGAAAAGGTAATCATCTGAAGTGGCTCCACATGTTTTGGGATTTGTGGGGATGAGGTGGGGACTAAGAAAAGAATGCTACATGCTGCAAAGGCAGATTAACTGTAAAGACAATCAAGTTTCAGATTCAGGGTCTCATACTTCCTCAGTCCCTTGCAATACTAGCAAAGTGTTCATAAAATCATATGTTTTTCTGCAAACTTTGCAAAAATAAGATATTTGAACTGTAATCAGTAATAAAAGTTTCTAGTTTCTTTCTACTATAACGTCCCATATTGCATTTTCTTCCCATGGCATTGTATAGAAAGGAGCATTAAGGATGCCCAGGTAAGGAGAAGCTGAGCTGGGAATATGCCAGTATTTGCAACTTGGAAAGAAATTTTGGAGTATTTCAGTGAAGAAAGAATAACAAAACACCTGATTTGGATTTATATAAGCTGTACAGGCATATCTTATTTTATTGCACTTGTCTCTTTATTGCACTTCACAGATGTAGTAGTGTTTTGCAAATTAAAGGCAAAACCATCAACAAAAAGATTACAACTTGCTTTATTGCAATACTCACTTTATTGCAGTGGACTAGAACCAAACCCACAATATCTCTGAAGTATGCCTATACTTATTCTTTCATCTTTAATTTTTTAAATTTAGGTTTTAAAAAATGGAATATAAAACAATAGTGATAAATTTACTAATGAAATTACAGATAATATACATTATTCTGGCACTGAAAAGTGACTTCTAACAAAAAAAGCAAAAGATCATATCCAAGTCACAAATTTTTAAGAGGAAAAGATAAAGTGCAAATAGAAATAATTAGATTTATTTGGTACATAAATTAGTGAAAAGGAGTGAATCATATGAACACATTGGAAAAGAATTTAAATTTTTGTCTGTTTTGACATAACATATCATTATTGACAAAATAATATAAAACTTATGATTAAACATTATAATGCAGCTATGACAACAAACCAACTAAGGCATATCACTAATTCAAGAGTATGTAAAATTAATCATTGCATAAGAAAATGTGAAATGTTCTGAAATCTTACAATTCACATAAGAACAAATTTGAGAGGTTTTCAAAATTTGTCAACAATCTCAAAAATTCACATGACATTCCCAATACCAATTGAACCTAATCAAAACTTATAAAGTGGTCAATAATAAAATAATTTTCATTCACCCACAAAAAATATTAAATTATCTTTCTCTTCTATGAAAAATTGATATAACAAAATCATTGTCACATAAGAAAGGCATCAGTGAGCAAAAAATTGATTGGGAAAATATATTACATAGATCTATCAGTCAGTTAATAAAAATATAACATTTTCTGAATTTCATAATGTTTGTTGTATATTTTAAATTTTTAATTTGTTGGTATTTCTTTTCTCATTCTAAATAAATATCCAATTTCATACATAATGTATTATTTGGGTTCCCAACAATTGTCTAAGCTTTAAGCCTCATAAAAATGGGATCTATTGTTAAAGACCATCTCAGATTTGTAGGTGTGACCACATTAATTTTATGTGTCAACTTGACTAGGCCACAAGGTGCTCAGGTACTTAATCAAACATTATTCTGGGTGTTTCTGTGAGAATATTTTAGGATGAAATTAACATTTAAATTGTTAGACCAAATAAAGCAGATTGTCCTTCATAATGTAGATAACCCTCATTCAATAAGTTGAAAGCCTAAATAAAATAAAAGACTGACTTCCTCCCACCCCTATTAAGAGGGAATTCTCCTGCTTTTTAGTCTTTGAACTAGTGCATTAGCTCTTCCTGGTTCTACAGCAGCTGCCAGTTTTCTGACTCAAAGTTGGACATCAACTCTGCAGATTTAGGCCTTACTAGCCTCCATAACTGCATGAGCAATTCCTTATAATAAATATATTTATGTAGATAATTTTTAATATATCTCCTCTTCTTGGCTCTGTATCAATGTAAGAAATATTCAAACCTGTGAAGAATTTTTGTGAGTTTCGAGCCAAACTGTCAACAATTGCCAGAAAGCAAAATCTCAAACAGATTGAGATAATGTTCCAGAGAATGGCAGTTTTGTATCTTATTTTATACATTACAATCAAAAGAGAAGATGTAAGTGAGTTACATGAAAATCACTGGTCACAGATTAGGGAGGCAGGAGAAAGCAAAGTATATGTGTATAGGGCGGGTCTGGGATTGGATAAAAAGTAAAATGCTAAACATATACAGCTTTTACATAAATGAGTATGGGATAGTAAATAGTCAACAACTGACATGATAAAAATAATAATGAGAGGCTTTGTAGTCTCTGCTCTGGTGCATTGGTTGTACTCTGAGGGGTTCAGAAAACAGGACGTTACCCTGACATTCCAAAGGTATGTTATCTTAGATGAAAAAGACAACTGACAGGTTCAATTAAGGTAAAGACTGACTTTTATCAGGGAAGATTCTAGTCTGGGACATGACTATCTGCCATAAACTGCTTTTAGTTGAAAAGTTTTAATTTCAGACCATCCTTTGTGGTTATTTTAGGCCTCTGAGTTTGCAAGGCCACCACACAGGCTTTCCCTGAGCCTGTCAGGTTAGGATGTGGCCCCATTTTGTCCACATTCTATTTCTCTGAAGAATCCTGACTAATACAGTAGGGTAAATAAGATGATTTCAATTTCAGAATTCAATTTCAGCCTAAAAAAATCATAAATCAAAATAAAAAATTCCCTCAAAAATATTCTAACTGATATCATTGTAATTAACTAACAGGAAAGGAGTAAGGGGAAGGCCAGACATTATCAGTATGTTCTTTGCAAAATATTGGGGGGAAGGGACTGTACAAAGGGAAGATAGATGCATGTCCAGTAAAGTTGGGGTGACACAGGGAAGGTGCTTACTGTCAATCAAACCTGGGAAAAGAAGTCATTGGCCATAATGGGTGTGGCCACTGTAAGCCCAAGAAGATTTGGGATACTTAACCCTCTAAACAAAGGAGTTCACTCTTTTGTGTGCTCTTGGCTTTCTTGGTTCCTCTTGGCATGCTTGGCTCATGCCTCACGCTTGGCTTCCCTGCATTCATGCAAATAACCTATGGACCCCACACACAATGCACTAATGGACAGTAACTAGCCTGATGCTGAACTGGACCAGGCTCCAACATGGAAAGGAAACTCTGAACACTTCTGCTTCTATCATTACTAAAACCCCAGCTACACTTCTTCTATGACTGCATTATGGGAAATGGGACTTTAGAAACGCAGGGATGTAATTCTGAAGAAATAAAGATAATTCATTCTTCTGTGTGAGTCTCAAAAAATTCCTTTTCACACAATATCATAAAGAACTCCACCCCTAGCAGCATCCAGTGCAGAAGAGGTTCCCACACTTTGTCTGATATCATCATCATTCTTTAACTCTTCCTAAATAGCTTGGAATGGGGATAATATTATAAAACCATAATATTGAGCTGGGGACTGAAATTTGTAAAGAAAGGCAGTACCCCTATCCTCCAGTCTTTGTGGGGGAATGTATCCTGTCTGATGGATGGTGTGGGGGAAGGGTGTCACACCCCAACTCTGAATATTTGATGTAATCCATATCCTCCACTAGAATGCAAACTCCATCATGGAAGGAATTATTATCTTTTTTGTTGTTCTTAATCCTCACCTGAGGATATTTTTCCATTGATTTTTTTTTTAAAGAGGGAGTGGAAGAGAGCAGGAAAGACAGAGAGAAACATCGATCTGGGAGAAACATATCAATTGGTTGCCTCCTGCACACGCCTTGACCAGGACCGGCTGGAGAGGAATCTGTAACCAAAGTATGTGATTGGGATCGAACCTGGGACTCTTTGGTCTGTAGGCTGATGCTCTATCCACTGAGCCAAACCAGACAGGGCTAGAAGAAACTACATCTTGATCAGTGCTGTACTCCATACTCAATTAATATTTTGGAATGAAAAAACAAATAAGCAAACCCTCTACAAGAAACATGCATAGATACACCCAGGCAAATTCACATCAAATACCACTTTGCATACAATGTCTAAATCCCATGAACTCTCATTTGTGGTCCTTAGTTTAAGATTGACTTTTAAAAGGCTCCAACCAGGGATAAATTCAAAAAGAGCATTGCTAGAGACTAAAGCCAACAGCAGCTAGCATATTAATGCAAAACAAATCATTGGAAGGCCAACAGATTTTGATATTCAGCAGGGCTGAAAATCAGCATAATATTGCCCTGCTGTGGGCTCAATGGCTCAAGGCAATTCCCTAACCTGATAATCCTTTTACTGTTTACCAAACTTTACTTTTGACATGCTAAATACATTGCTAAAAGGCAAATGTGTATTCAAGTAAATAAATAGCAGACCAGGCCAAAGATGGTGTGCCTCTTCAAGAAAGAGGTCTCCACCTGGCCCCCCATGCCTTCTAAACTCATATTTCTTGTATAGTATTTTCATCTGTGCGTCGGCCCCTTCTTCAGATCCTGAACCCCATTGCGAAAGTCGCAGCAGAGCATTATTTCATAATTTCTATATTTTTCCCCTTGTGAATTTTGACATTATACTTATTTAAGAGAGAGACTTGAGAAAAACAGAGCATCAGAGAGAAGAAAGAAACAAAAATAGAAAAACAATCTCTGGGAAACAATGCTAAGGCTCACAGGTTCTAGTGTGATGAACTTGCAGATTGCACCATATTGCACAGTCTTTTCCAAAGGGATCTGTAGACTTAAACATATGTTTTATTTGCCCTTTTCCAATAGTGAGTATAATATAATGGATTTGTGTTTCATGAATTGATTCCTAAATCATTTCATAGAAAACTAAGGGAGGAAAGAATGTAATTAATGTCAGACTTTGATATGTGCAAAAAAGTTCTTTAAAGTTCATCTTATGAGAGGCCATGAATATAATCTTTAGTAGTGTATAAAATGTAGTAATGACCATAAAGTTATATTCTGTAAAACTGCAAAGATACTAACCTGCTGCTCCTCACTTATCAGAGGCTAGGAAAATAATAATCTCAATAGTACTTCACGGAGTTGAGAAAGCCAGAAACTCAGCTCTCAAGATCAACTTGAAAAATGGTCACTGGAGTCCAAAGGAACATAATGTGGAAATAACTAAAAATCTAGGTCATTTGAGAGCTTTCAAAGCAGCAGCAAGGACTAATATTTTAATATAACAGAACATCTGAATCACATGAAAATCTAATAACATAAATATAATTTTAATTTAAGGGAAATGAAGCCCTGAGATGCTCATTGACTAGTAAGTGGCATAGTACAGCTGGACTGGCCTCCAGTCAGAGAGGCTAATGGAAAAGGAGAACAGCTCAGGAGCACGAAGCAGCTCACCTCAAAAAACAAAGGGGTTGTGAGAATACCCAACAGCTGTGACCTGAAAAAACAGAACAGGTTCCATTCTTACCATCAAGGCAATTTGTCCACATTTAGTTCCCATGCAGAAAGCAAAATAAATGTGAGAATGGCAGGATAGGAGTGACCTTAATAATCTGTGTCTATTTTAATATGTTCAAATCAGTTTCCTCCTTGCAGCAGGTGTCCTCTGGCTGGAGAAATTAAATAATGCTATGGTCGGCCTGCTTTCAGACCTACTGCGAACCAGGTGAGCAATCATAACTTATTCTGGGATATATGGACTTTGTTTTCCTCTGTCATAAACAGAAAATATTTCAGGAAATCTGTACCTCAGTGAAATACAAAGGATGTTTTGACATTTGGGAATCACAGTTGTTCTCTCAGGAATATAGATAATAAGCCCACAAATGTTTTGGCAGTTATATAATCTTAGTATTTATTTCCAAAATATTTATCAGGAATGAAACATACTGTTAGTCAGATGTTTTTACTAGTCTGTGTGGTCTTTTTAAGAACAAGTGTTAATAAAGTTTGTCTTCTCTTCTGATCTCTTTAGGAAAATGTTGCTTCTCAAGAAACAATGCAATATTCTTGACTATGTCTGGTTGCAAACGATTACTCCAAATTACATTTTTCAATATACTAAATAGAGTATTGGTCATATAACAGTAAGCCTCATAGTTCATATTCATTTTCCAAGTTTTATGCCTAGAAATCTATAAGGATTTCTTTTCTGCCTTGTCTACTTTTCTATTTACATCTGCCCACCACCAGATGTTATTACTTGACATGGCATTGTATATCATTGCCACGTAGGTGGCATAAAGATTTATGTCCTATTCATGAAGAGTTGACAAATTCTATTTCATTTCACAATGGATGAATGCAAATCACTTGGCCTTAATGTTTCAAAAACAAAGTTATTACTGTTTGGCATTCTTTTTGGCTTGAAAAATGTTTGGCCTTTTGTACACAAGCAGGCACACACAGACACGCTATATTTTGTTCTTTGTAGGTTGGTTGTATATTCTGAAGCTTGGACTGCCTTTATAAAGCCTTGGGCTTCAATTTTCTTGCCTTAAGATCAGCATTATTAGGCAAATACGCATGGCTTTCCTTTTCATTTGCATATCTCCAATGTGTGATTTCTTTTTCTAGAGCACTAAGTTATCAAGGCCTCTAATTGATGCAATTGCTGTCTTGCATATTGATTTGTAACTGACTTTCTCATTTGTCTTTATAATTCTACCTTTCATAGACTGGAGTCATTCCCAAACATATCAGATTATATCATTTCAGAGATCAGATAGTTCTTTTCAGCCTCAGGCCTCTCTATACATGAAATACTCTGCTTTGTGTAATCTGTTTACTTTTAGGCTTAAAACATATTTGAGAGCTTACTTTGAATATGGCATGGAATTAGCAATGGGCTCCTACATAGCAGTTTAATTTTATAGTATTAGTAAGTCTTTAACATCTAAGAAACACTGAAACAGAGTCAAGGGCTGGGTTATATGATCCACACTTGCTCTATTATCCCAGCAGTAGTCACAGAAAGTACTCAAAAATGCTTTTTAAGTGATACAGATAGAGTGGCTGTTGGATGACATGCAGAATAAACATCTTCACCAGATACTAAGTTTTACTTTGAAAATATAGAAATCCAGGGATAATTTTATCCCAGATTTGGCTTAAAAATCCATCTATTTTCCCTAATTCTGAGTCCATTTTGGTAAAGGTCATAAACCAAATGCTAGCATTATCTTAAGCAGGTGGAGCGGTTCAATCTGATTATCAAGACACTACGGTCTGGCTTCAAGTTTAAACACCACAGTATAAGTGCTTGACAAAAATATCAATGAGAACTTGTAGTAGGCCATCTCTTCCTAACTAAAGAATTGGTTAAGGAAAGAAGGAAGAGAGATTAGAGTGAGTTTAGTTTGAGAGGCTGCACCTGAAGAACTCACAATCTCAGTCCACATCATACATGACGTGGAACCACTGAGCTTTCTTTAAGGTTCTCAACCTTAAAGGTACAGGACCTGTAACTTGATTCCTAGGTTCATCACAGGGTTTATTCTTAGGTCCATTTCTAGGTTTCCTGTGGAATCCATGCAAACCTTCATAAAATGGCAAAAGTGGAGTAGAAATATATGGCTGGTTAGTCTAAGGATTAAGAACAAGAGACAACTTCCTGAGCTTCTTATAGCACCATAGTAAAATATGAGAACATTTGAAAATCTCCTGGAACTCCCCAAAAGAGTATGAAGACTGCTCAAACCCAGAGCCCTGAGGTTCAGAGGAGGTCTCATAGACTAAGCACTGGATGTCTACAGTATGAACCCTCCTATTAGAGGTCAAATGAAGGAACACACTACATATAACAGCATAATGGAAGAGGACCACACAAAATGAGTTACATTCTGCCAGGATAAAGATATTTTTTAAAAAGCTTATTTCTTCTCAAGATAATGAATTTGCACATTTTCTCCCTCTCCACATAGAAAATAGAATGAGCTTAAACTTAAATTGTAAATAAAATTATACCACTGAATTTATCTGAAATTGACTAATGAAGTTTTCATAACTATAATGAATGTGTTGTCACATATTATTAAGGGCACAAACTCTGGAACCAGATCTGCTGGGTCCAAATCTTAGTTTTACCTAGGATTTGTGACATTAACCATGTTACATTATCTCTCTGTATTTCTGTTTCCTCATATGTAAAGTGGGAAAAATAATAGTGATTTATTTATACCATTGACTTATACTATTGTGAGGATTAAATTAATTGACATACATAGTGTGCTTATAAAAGTACCTATGGTAAGTGATGTATATATAAATTAGTAGTAGTCATAGTAGTAGAAGTGGTGATAGTAGTATTCTGCATCAGACTGACTGGTTGCTGAAGTTAGAAATTAATTTTAAATAGTATGCTTTTCCACAGCAAGTTTCTGGCTTGTTAAATATGTAAGTGCTACATAAATATATTAATATTATAGAGTTTTAGAGAGAAAACAGAATTAAAGATCATCTAGTTAACGGCTTATTTAAAGATAGAGAAAATGATAATATTTAGAAAGGCCAAATATAAAGGCTAATATCAGAACTGGCATTCAAACTTAGGTCATCATTAATTTGTTCAATGTGCCAGGTACTGTGCTACATGTTGGGAAGACAGAAGTATGAAAGATACATACAGGCCTTACCTCATAGGGGTTACAATGTACCAGGAAATGTACCTGGAAAGACAGCAGTACATTATGATAATAGAAATACATAGTGCTGAATTCCTAGGAGCCAAGCAAAGCTTTTAAAGAAAGTGACTTGAAGCCAAAATCTAAATGAACAGTGAGATATAGACAGATGAAAGGATGAAGTTAGAGTACTTAAGAACAAAGGAGAGTTATCTATGTAAGAGGCCCCAAGAGTTGTAAAAGATTATGACTTAGTTAAGGAGTTGATATAAATTTAGTATATTTTAGCAAAGACTGCAGGAAGAGGGCTAAACAGAAGTAATCAAAGATAGAATAAAATTGTTGGGTAGCTTTGTAAACTATGATAAGAAATGTGAATCTTGGGGGTAAAGGAGGAGGCAGGGGTGGGTGGGTGGATAAGAAAAGATCAACCAAAGAACTTGTATGCATATATGCATAAGCCATGACACAGACAATAGTGTAGTGAAGCTGGGCTAGGAGGGGTCAATGGGGGGGAAAAGGTGGACATCTGTAATACTTGCATCAATAAAGGTTTTTTAAAAGAGATGTGAACTCCATCTCTAAGGCAGTGAAAACTATCAACGCTTTTAAGCAGAGAATCAAAGAGAAGATTTCCATTTTTTGGAGGGTCCTTCTAAATACAATAGGGGAAGAGACTACAGAGGGAAAATGGGAGACAGGGAGACCATTTAGGAGGCTGTTGCATCCAAGAAAGAAAACTAGGTCACCTGCCTTAACAACCTTTGTGCTTTTGAATATCATTGTAGGAAAACAAAGGATAGAATGGGGGAAATAAACAGAGCAACTATTCTTTCTCTTCCTAAGTCATCTTCAAGCTTGTTCATATAGGTCACAAATCATTAGAGTGAGAAGTGACCTTGAGAAAACCAGCCTCTGGGTGGTAAAAAGAGGCTACATGTCTTGCTCATGTTCTATTAAGTGGCAGAGTCAGAACTAAATTGCAGATCTGACTAACCTGGCAGCTCAGTGCTCTCCACTGTACCATCTGGGATTAACTCCTAGAACAGTGGTTCTCAACCTTGGCTGCACATTAAAATCACCTGGGAATCTTCTTAAAATCCCGATTTCTGGGCCTCACCCTCCGGAAATTCTGTTTCTTTGTTATGGGGTGGGGCCACAACATTAGTAACAAAGAAACAGAATATCCGGGGGGGATGAGGCCGAGAAATCGGGATTTTAAGAAGATTCCCAGGTGATTCTAATGTGAAGCCAAGGTTGAGAACCACTGCCCTAAAAGGAAGGCAGAACCACAGAGTCACAAAGAGGATGAGAGTTCTGCAATCCTGAGCAGACTGTCCTGAAAATGCCAAGCCAACAGACCCCAGTGCCCCACCAGCCTGGACCAGCAGCTGTGCTTCTATTGGCTGAGAAGATGTTGCTCTGGAGGTTTGTGTCTTGAGGTTTAGAATGTGCTCTTCTGCTCTCACAGGGAAATGCTCAGGTAAAATTAGTTTAAGATTCAAATTCAGAGAATGATATAGCTCAGTTCAGATTGAAAACAGTCTACTGCTACAATTATGGAAAATTGTAACGAGTAGCCAATTGCTCTCAACAATCTAATTCAGTGATGGCGAACCTATGACATGTGTGTCAGAGGTGACACGTGGACTCATTTTTTTGGTTGATTTTTCTTTGTTAAATGGCATTTAAATATATAATAAATATAACAATATAAATCTTTGTTTTACTATGGTTGCAAATATCAAAAAATTTCTATATGTGACACGGCACCAGAGTTAAGTTAGGGTTTTTCAAAATGCTGACACGCCGAGCTCAAAAGGTTCGCCATCACTGATCTAATTGTTAGGTTGTCCCAATAGTTAAGAAAAACTTTAATATTAAACTGAAATATCCCTGTCTATAATTTCTCCTCACTGGTCTGAAATTTTCCAAGCCACCTCAAATGCATCTTTCAAATAAATAGGGAGGGAAAAACAACTCTGCCATCTGGATTCTTGAAAACAAGCCTTGGCTTATCTTCCAGTTGAATAGAAACATTTGGAGTCAAGCCTGAGCTGAGCAAATGAGCTTAGTTAATTCAAGGTTCACTTTGGGAGCAAATTTTTTAAGAGAACTGAAGTCAGAGTAATCCAGTTCCCTAATAGAGCCTATTTTTAAGAGATAGATAGCAATAAGAGTGAATGCCCTTGAGTTCCAGAAAACACATTGAGAGACAAGGTCTAGAACAGGGGTGGGCAAACTTTTTGACTCGAGGGCCACAATGGGTTCTTAAACGGGACCGTAGGGCCGGAACAAAAGCATGGATGGAGTGTTTGTGTGAACTAATATAAATTCAAAGTAAACATCATTACATAAAAGGGTACGGGTACGGTCTTTCTTTTATTTTAGTTTTATTCATTTCAAACGGGCCGGATCCGGCCCGAGGGCCATAGTTTGCCCACGGTTGGTCTAGAAGCACTGCAAACCCTGGCTCTCTGAAGTCTTTCTGGCAATGGGCAGCATTGTTAAGTAGCCAAGGTCTGTTGCACCACTGGCCTAATGTGTCCACAGCACTATCACCATAACTATGACACAGTGACACAAACAATTCTAATATATTTAGAACTGCATTAGACTTGAGGTTTGGGATTCACAAAAACTTATTTCTTGTACTGAGTTCTCAGCTCCTGTATATCACTGTAGCAAATATTAGTAAGTCTCCTTCAGGCATGGATGTCAAAGGAATATCTAAGGATTTCACGTACTCCCTTCTCTACAGGCTATGAAGCTTTGGGGTTCCTTTTATGAGGATGTCAAAATCCTACATAATAAAAGCCTAATATGCTAAGTGTCTGGTCGTCCATTCAACCAATCAAAGCATAATATGCTAATTATATGCTAAGGCCGCTCAACTGCTAGCTATGACATGCACTGACCACCAGGGGGCAGACAGTTGACTGGTCAACCAGTCACTATGACGTGCACTGACCACCAGGGGGCAGATGCTCCGACCAGTAGGTTAGCTTGTTGCTGGGGTCTGGATGATCTGGACTGAGCAAGACAGGCCAGACATGCCCTGGAGCCCTCCCATGGTCCCTCCCCAGCTGGCCAACTTCCCGCATCCCTTCCTGGCTCCAACCATGCACTGGTGGGATCCCTCGACCTGGCCTGCACCCTCTCACAATCCGGGACCCCTCAGGGAATGTCGGAGAGCCAGTTTTAGCCCAATCCTGCAGGCCAGGCCATGGGACCCCACTAGTATAAAATAATCCCAAATACCTGTCATCCAAATAGGAGGAGACTTATCTTTAACCAAAGGACTATCCTACATAATAAAAGGCTAATATGCAAATTGACCAAATGGTGGAATGACCGGTAGCTATGATGCTCACTGACCACCAGGGGGCAGCAGATGCTCAACACACGAGCTGCCCCCTGGTGGTCAGTGCGCTTCCACAAAGGGAGCACTGCTCAGCCAGAAGCCGGACTCATGGCTGGCAAGCACAGTGGTGATATCGGGAGCCTCTCCCGCCTCCATGGCAGCACTAACGATGTCCGACTGCCCACTTAGGCCTGCTAGCCATCAGTGGGCTATCCCCTGAGGGATCCCAGACTGCAAGAGGGTGCAGGCCAGGCTGAGGGACACCCCCCACCCCCAAGTGCATGAATTTCATGCACCAGGCCTCTAGTTTATTCTAACAGAAATACTAAATGGGCCAGCAGAAGGGGATTCTAGTTTGTGCTAGCTTTGAATTGATTGTAAATAGTGGTAAAGTTTTAATCCAAAAACAAATCAGTTATTCACAATCATTATTGGATTCAGCATTCAATCCTAAATGTGCAGTCAACATAAATAATTTCAGAGACTGGTGCTTTACTGGTAAAACAACAAAGGCATCTACAATTCCTGACCAATAGCTAAGAGTTAACCTGATTGATTTTATAGTTTTTATAGAAATAGGGGTGGGGTCTGGGTGTGGGAGTAGAGGGATTGATCAAGATAGAAAAAAAGAAAGAATAAAAATCATGGAAACAGACAACAGTGTGGTGATTGCCAAGGGGAGAGGTGGGGAGAGGTGGAGATGGGTACAGGGGAATAAAGGGTGATGGACAGAGACTTAACTTGGGGTGGTAAACACATAATACAGTGTACAGATGATGTGTTGTAGAATTGTGCAACTGAAACCTGTATAATTTTGTTACCAGTGTCACTCCAATAAATTTAATAAAAATGAAAGAAAAAAATAATGACACACAAATGACTGTATTTATTCTGTTGTTAGTCTAAGCGTGTGATATAATTGCTCTTCCAAACAAGAAGAAACAAGGAAATGATCAACAGAGGCTGCTACTGGTGGTGGTTGAGTCTGGCAGGCTCTTACCATCTTAATATTGTACAACTGGGCATGGGATACAAGAAGTTGGGAACTTGAAAGTAGAAGCATTTTAGGGAAACAGGACACCTCTGTTCTTTGTATTTTGCTGATATATTTCCTGTGAATCTCTTTGGATTGAGCATCAAGGCCTAATTATAAAATGAGACTCTTATTAGTCTAAGCATATAAAATGCCCCATACTAGTGTGTGTGTGTGTGTGTGTGTGTGTGTGTGTGTGTGTGTACATGCATGTGCACACACACTAATGCATTAGAATCAGAATGTGCCTCATTTCTTGAGAAAAAATATCAAATTTTTTTCTCAGTCCACCCAGGTAATACCCAGATCAGACCATGATGATTGGAGTTAGCTGACAGCTCCTTAGGAAGCACTAACACCCATACTCCTCTACCCAAAAAGAGAGGATTGTTGTTGCAATTCTTCATTCTTCTCTGCTATAGAATAATACTTAACACTGACTTTGCTATATGACTTCGTTGAACCTCCAGTTAGAACAGGGGTGGGAAACATCTGGCCCGTGGGCCATATAAGGCTCGCAGAATCATTTGGTCTGAGTAGAGACTTTAAACATGCTTACATATAGGTGGGATCTCAGTACCAGATATCAAGCTGTATTACAAAGCCACTGTTCTCAAAACTGCCTGGTATTGGCACAAGAACAGACATATAGATCAATGGAATAGAATAGAGAGCCCAGAAATCTACCCGAACCAATATGCTCAATTAATATTTGACAAAGGAGGCAAGAACATACAATGGAGTCATGATAGTCTCTTCAATAAATGGTGTTGGGAAAATTGGACAGATACATGCAAAAAAATGAAACTAGACCACCAACTTACACCATACACAAAAATAAACTCAAAATGGATAAAGGACTTAAATGTACGACGGAAAACCATAAAAATACTAGAAGAATCCAAAGGCAACAAAATCTCAGACATATGCCGAAGCAATTTCTTCACTGATACAGCTCCTAGGGCATTGGAAACTAAAGAGAAAATAAACAAATGGGACTACATCAAAATAAAAAAGCTTCTGCACAGCAAAAGAAACCATCAACAGAACAACAAGAAAGCCCACTGCGTGGGAGAACATATTTGCCAATGTTATCACCGATAAGGGTTTAATCTCCAACATTTATAGGGAACTCATACAACTTAACAAAAGGAAGATAAACAATCCAATCAAAAAATGGGCAAAGGACCTAAATAGACACTTCAAAAGAGGACATTCAGAAAGCCAAGAGACATATGAAAACATACTCAAAGTCACTAATCATCCGAGAGATGCAAATCAAAACAACAATGAGGTACCATCTCACACCTTTCAGGCTGGCTATCATCAACAAATCAACAAACGATAAGTGCTGGAGAGGATGTGGAGAAAAAGGAACACTCATGCATTGCTGGTGGGAAGGCAGACTGGTGCAGCCACTATGGAAGACAGTATGGAGTTTCCTCAAAAAACTAAAAATGGAACTCCCATTTGACCCTGTGATCCCACTTCTAGGAATATATCCCAAGAAAACAGAAACACCAATCAGAAAGGATATATGCACCCCTATGTTCATAGCAGCACAATTCACCATAGCTAAGATCTGGAAACAGCCTAAATGCCCATCAGTAGATGAATGGATTAGAAAACTGTGGTACATCTATACGATGGAATACTATGCTGCTGTGAAAAAGAAGGAATTCTTACCATTTGCAACGTCATGGATGGAACTGGAGAGCATTATGCTAAGTGAAATAAGCCAGTCAATGAAGGAAAAATACCACATGATCTCACTCATTTATGGATAATAAAGACCATTATAAACTGATAAACAAAAATAGATACAGAGGCAGAGCAGCCTCGAACAGACTGTCAAACTACAGCGGGAAGGCCGGGGAGGGTTGGGGGGCAGGAGGGGGGCGGTAAGAGATCAACCGAACGACTTGTATGCATGCATATAAGCATAACCAATGGATATAAGACACTGAGGGGGTAGGGGAGGCCAGGGGATTGTCAAGGGCGGGGAAAAAAAGGAGACATATATAATACTCTTTGTAATACTTTAAGCAATAAAACAATTTTAAAAAAAGAATAAAAAATAAAATAAAATAAAATAAATAAAAAAATAAACATGCTTACATAAGTTGGTTCCACTAGTAACATATCTGCCATCATGATGAGAAAAGCATGCTCCTAATAGTTACTCATTCCAGAATGAGTCCAGAACTAAACTCAGCATGAGTCTTGCCAACCCTTAAGACTTGGGAGTCACAAAAATAAATGTCTATTATTATAAACTGTTAACAGTTTGTAAGTTTTGTTTTTAATCCTCACCCATGGACATGTTCATTGACTTTTAGAGATGGGGGAGGGAGAAAGAGAAACATCAGTACAAGAGAGAAACATTGATTGGCTGCCTCCCTCCCGTGCCCTGCCAGGGCCCAGGATGAAACCCTCAGTGTAGGTATGTGCCCTGACCTGGAATAGAACCCATGACTTTCCAGTGCATGGGACAGCACTCAAACCAACCAAGCCACACTGGCCAGGGCAGCTTGTAAGCTTTTTAAAAGTTATTTGTTATACAGTTTTAGTGCTGCAATAGCTGACTAATATACAAAATGTTCCAGAATTAAAATTGACAATACTGACAAAGCACACTAGACTATCCAAATTCAAAGGTATACATATCCATATAAACAAATAAATGAGGTAAAATTATCTTTATATTGACTAACTAATCTACCTAAGAGCCAAAACAGTCCGTTAAATTGTTTAAATCATTTTATTTTACATATTTCTCTTAACAGGAGTGAAAGAAAACCAAAAGAGAAATAAACAAAAAGTTCTCTGGTTAGGCCACAAATAAATGTAAGCCAGAAACACTTGACTCTATTCTGTTATAAAAACTGTTACTGAAAACTAAATTGTCTTCTTAAAACTAGCTAACCTTTTCTGAATTCTTCAGGAAAAATTTTTTATAGAAAATGTTAACATTTAGAAAATATTCTTAGAAGTTGAATCATTGGGTCAAATGAGAGTTTCATTTTTTTTTTTTTTGGAGGAAACTCCATACTGTTTTCCACAATGGTTACACTATCTGCATTCCCACCAGCAGTGTACTAGGGTTCCCTTTTCTCCTCACCAGCCCTTGTCATTTGTTGATTTGTTGGTAGTAGCCATTCTGGCAGGTATGAGGTGATACATAATTGTTATTTTAATTTGCTTCTCTCTGATGATTAGTGACCTTGAGCATTTGTTTTGTTTTGTTTTCTGTTTTTTCTTTTTTTCCCCAATCTTTATTGTAGAAAGTATTACATACAGTGGGGCCTTGACTCACGAGTGTCCTGACTAACGAGTTTTTTGAGATACCAGCTGTCTCTCGGGCCGATTTTTTGCATTGAGTTGATAGAGTAATTTGAGTAAACGAGCTCCTTAATGAGCTCAGTCTCGGAACGAATTAAACTGGTAAGTCAAGGCCCCACTGTATATCCCACTTTTTCCTTCTTTGACCCCTTCTAGCCTGCCACTATCCTCAGCCCCAGGCCTTCACCACCTTATTGTCTGTGTCCATGGGTTATGCATATGTGCATACAAGTTCTTTGGTTTATCTCTTTCCACCCACCCTCCTACCCACACCTTGCCCTTGAGATTCCACAGTCTGTCCCAGGCTGCTATATCTCTGGATCTCTTTTGTTCATCAGTTTATTTTGTTCATTAGATTCCACATATGAGTGGGATCATGTGATACTTGCCTTTCTTTGTCTGATTTCACTTAGCATAATACTCTACAGATCCCTCAATGCTGTCTCAAAGGGTAAGAGATCCTTCATTTTTGCTGCTGCATAGTATTACATGGTGTAAATGTACCACTGCTTTTTTATCCACTCATCTACTGATGGGCACTTGGGCTATTTCCAGATCTTAGCTATGGTAAATTATGCTGCTATGAACATAGGGCTGCATACATTCTTTCTGACTGGTATGTCAGGTTTCTTAGGATATATTCCTAGAAGTGGGATCACTGGGTCAAATGGCAATTCCATATGTCTCTTGATCATCTGTATGACCACTTTGGAGAAGTGTCTATTTAGATCAGTGATGGCGAACCTATGTCACCTCTGACACGCGAACTCATTTTTCTGGTTGATTTTTCTTTGTTAAATGGCATTTAAATATATAAAACAAATATCAAAAAATATAAATCTTTGCTTTACTATGGTTGCAAATATCAAAAAATTTCTATATGTGACACAGCACCAGAGTTAAGTTAGGGTTTTTGAAAATGCTGACAGGCCGAGCTCAAAAGGTTCGCCATCACTGATTTATATCTTTTGCCCATTTTTTAATTGGGTTGTCATCCTTCTACTAAGTTGTATGAGTTCCTTATATATTTTGAATATTAACCCCTTCTCAGATGTATCATTGGCAAATATGTTCTCCCAGACAGTGGAATCCCTTTTCATTTTGTTGATTTATTTTGCATGCAAAAGCTTTTTAGTTTTATGTAGTCCCATTTCATTATTTTTTCCTTAGTTTCCCTTGCCTTAGGAAAATGTATAAGCAAACATATTGCTATGAGGGATGTCTGAGATTTTGCTACCTATAGTTTCTTCTAAGATTTTTATTGTTTAACAACTTACATTTAAGTATTTTATCTATTTTTAGTTTATTCTTATGCATAGTGTAAGTTGATGGTCCAGTTTCTTTCTTTTCTTTCTTTTTTTTTTTTGCATGTACCTGTCCAATTTTCCCAATACTATTTATTAAAGAGACTGTCTTGACTCCACTTATGTTCTTTCCTCCTTTGTCACTTATTAATTGAGCTTAATGGCTTAGGTTGATTTCTGGGATCTCTGTTCTGTTTCATTGATCTATATGCCTGTTCGTGTGCCAGTACCTGGTTATTTTGATTATAATGACTTTGTAGTATAATTTGATATCCAGTATTGTGATTCCTCCCTACTTTGTTCATCTTTATCTAGGTTACTATAGCTATTTAGGGTCTTTTTGGTTCCATATAAATTTTGGAGTGTTAGTTCTAGTTCTGTTAAATATGCATTGGTGTTTTAATAGGGATTTTGTTGTATCTATAGATTGCTTTGGATAGTATAGACATTTTAATGATATTAATTCTTCCAATCCATGAATATGATATGTTCTTCCATTTATTTGTATCTTCATCTATTTCTTTTTTCAGTGTCTTGTAGTTTTCTGAGCTAAATCTGAAAGAATATATGCACCCCTACGTTCATAGCTGCGCTATTTACAATAACTAAGATCTGGAAATAGCTCAAATGCCCATCAGTAGGTGAGTGGATAGCCAGTCAATGAAAGAAAAATACCACATGATCTCACTCATTTATGGATAATAAAGACCATTACAAACTGATGAACAAAAATAGATACAGAGGCAGAGCAGCCTCGAACAGACTGTCAAACTATAGCGGGAAGGCTGGGGAGGGTTGGGGGGCGTGAGGGGGGCGGTAAGAGATCAACCGAAGGACTTGTATGCATGCATATAAGCATAACCAATGGACATAAGACACTGGGGGGTAGGGGAGGCTGAGGGAATGTCAAGGCGGCGGGGGAGAGGAGACATATGTAATACTCTTTGTAATACTTTAAGCAATAAAACAAATTTTTTTTTAAAAAAAAGCTGTGGACATTTACACAATGGAATAATATGCAGCTATAAAAAGAATATCTTACCCTTTGAAACAGCATCAAGGGACCCAGAGAGTATTATGCCAAGTGAAATAAGCCAGTCAGAGAAAGATAAGTATCACATGATCTCACTTATATGTGAAATCTAATGAACAAAATAAACTGATGAACAAAATAGATCCAGAGACATGGAAGCATGCAACAGACTGACAAATCTCAGAGGGAAGGGAATGGGGGAGACATTAACCAAGAACTTATATGTATACTTGCCTAACCCATGGACACAGACAATAGGGTGGCAAAGGCCTGGGGAGGGGGTGGAAGAGGATGGAAGGGGTCAATTGGGAAAAAAGGGAGACATCTGTAATACTTTCAACAATAAAGATAAATTTAAAAAGAAATAAAAGAGACCATTTAAACCAGAAGAAAATAAAAACAGTTAACATTTACTATAGAAAATATATTTTAATAGTTTCTATAACAATTGTAATGATAGATGTTTTAATGAAGGAATAAAGATAAAACATCATCCTTACCCTTACTTTGTCTTAGTTAATAAGTTACTGAGCATTTTTTCTTTTTCTTTTTTCTGAGCATTTTTTCATTTCAAGAAAATCTAATAAGTTACTGAGTTGATACTTGTAAATTGGCCAATGTAATCATTTTAGACAATTCAGTAATCACTGGAAATTTCTCCACAATAAATTCAGTAGCAGAAAGGAATTCTGAGTGTCAGGGCAATTGAATTGGCCAGATCATAGAGTGATCACAACCTTTTGGGACTGGAAAAAAACAAAGAGAGAAGAAAGGACAACTGTCTCCACCATGGACCAGGCCTCCCAAATCCAGTGGTCCAGAAACTATCTCCCCTTTTCTGGGAAACTGCATGGGAGTATTTACCAAAGGGACCAAGAGAAGTCTTAGGAGGCTGACAGGTGTCACCCAGCTCTTTGCAGATTATGGGTGTGCACCTACTCAGGCCACTTTCCCAACATCAATTCCCAGACTCTTATAAAGCTTAGCAACCTATATTTTTGTCCTCGCTCTCTATTTTCTCTGACTCATTTTTTGTCTCAAGGAAATCTTCCCACCCTCCAAAGACTCTCTTTCTCTAGTTTATCTTATAGTAGTAGTAGTGATATTAGAGAGAAAGGAAGGGGGGGGGGGAGAGAGGGAAAGAGAGAAACATCAATTTGTTGTTCCACTCATCTATACATTCCTTGGTCGATTCTTGTATGTGCCCTGAGTGGGTATCGAACCAGTAACCTTGACATATTGGGATGATGCTCTAACGAGACAGGGCCTCTCTAGTTTATCTTAAAAACCCATTTCCCTTCTAATTTTTTTTTTTTACAACAGAGCCTAATGGTCCATTATATCCAGAGTAAAAATGAAGCCAAGAATAAGCCTTCCAGTGCTATAAAGAAAGAGGAGAAATACAAAATTTATGGTCTATACTAAAATAGTATGAGTCTCCATATCCTGTCAAATGTACTTTAGGCTACTTACACTGTATAACAAAACTAAGTGATAGGTATTTTCATACTTATTTTGCCACCAAAGAAATGGAGATTCATAGAGGCTATAAACAACTTGTCCAAATTCATACACCTAGTAAATGATAATAGAATTTAAACCATGCATTTTTTTAAAATAAAGGCCCATATAAATTAGTCCCTTATTTTATAGGTAAAGAAGATGCAACTGGAAGAAAAAGGTCAACAGCTATTTTGTAATCTTTGCTCTTGCCTCAAGGACAGCTGAGGATTTTTTTACATATGTCCATTTATTGATTGCTGGGAATATATCCTGAGAATACATGACATGCATTTGGGGGAAGAAATTAACCAAATCTGAAACAAAGCCATTCAATAAGCCTACTGAGAGCTAATAAGGTAGTATAGATTAGATCTGAAGGCACAGTGGGGACCACTGTCTCTTACAGTTGCCATTAAGATTCTGGCTGCAAATTCTTTGGAACGTATTTTATTCTTACTTATTTAGGAACTATCAGAAAGAGGGAAGATCAGTCTGCCTTTAGCTTAAATTAATGCTAGGAAGGATGCTATTCATTGGATTACTGGGAAAAAAATTTGTTATTCAAATTAAGGCAATTCCATTTTTACAAATTCTTCCATATCAATTTGTATATCTCAGAATTATAAGCAGCTACACAGATTTAGAAATGATTAATAACTGATGCAAGAGACTATTCATTTGATTCCAGTGTCTATTGTTGATTTATACTCTGTTCTAATACTAGAAAAATTTTATACCATAGTGCCAATCTTCCCAAGATGTTTGTTTAACTCACTGATGTGGAGAGCGGCCACAGTGTTTGGACAGGTTCAAGCCTTGGACTAATGAGAGGGCACAGTCCTCTCATTGACACATGCAAGTCCCAGCTTGGAGGGCAGAGCCCTCCCAGCACAATTTTAGCCAACAGCTGTAGTTGTAAGCTTGAACCTATGGTCCGAACACATGGTCCCACGTGTCTGAGTAATGTGGGCTTGATAGAGTTTAGGTGCATGTAATTGAGTAGGATCGAAACCCACAAGAATGTTGTAAACATCTTGACCACGCCCTTACTTTGCCTTGTGGAATCTGGCTATAAAATAAAGACATGGCTGTAGTCCGTGGCGCTGTCTCTCTTCATCCGAGAGGGCAGTGTCCCACCAAGACCCAGCTTTCTTCTCTTGTCTGTCTTTTTTCTAATCCTTCACTGCCCCCACTTGTGTCACTGAACCTGGCTGAGCTGGTGCGGCACATAAGGCGCCCTGGGGCTGAGTATGCCATGGCCGTGCCAGACCGCCACACACTGATACAAATAAATGATACAAATTAAAGAATTTTAGTTATACTTAAAAGGACAAGAATTTAACTTAAACTCTCTTAGACCATAATTTTAAAATATTATTACATATATTATATATGGCACAAGGATTATAATCTACAATTAGACAGAATGCTGAAATGTATTCATAACAGCAGAGTTACATCCCAAATTTTGTAATGGATATTTTTTCTTAAAATGACAACATCAATGTTACTTTACATTTCGGTGTTTTGGATTGTTTTTTGTGGTAGCTGGAGTAGAAAACAAAAAGAGAAAACAGAACCAGGTATATCCCCATGGCATGGAAAATGGAAGATCTTAGCATTTAGTTCTTCTTAAAGAGAAAGTCTGTTGCTCTCACGAACTGTGTTCTTACCTTAGTGCTTCAGGAGAGATCAGTTATGGCTTGGAGCGCTGGACAAAGTGAGGATATAAGCATACATCTCGGATGTGATAGGTATTCAGAGTCCAGGTTATGAATTGTTCCAAGCCCAAGCCATATCCTCCACATGGGGACAGGTACCATATTTTCTCTGATCTGGGTACCAATAATAATGTATGCGGTCAATTTGTTCCCTTTTATAACCTGCCTGCATTTCTTCACTATCCCAAATATGCACTGAGCCTCCCACAATCTCACCAACATTGGGCATCAGCACATTGACAGACTGGGTAAGGTGGAATCCTCAGGACATCACTGCATACAAAAAGATCACTACAGGAAATCAACACAGCAAGATGGGCTCATTAATGGTGTCTGTCAAAGTCTCTCAGGAGCTTCTGGGATATCCTCTCCAAATTTGTAGAAGTTCCATCTCCTTTCTTTATATTGTGTTCTTTTAGCCACACAATAGCAGCTGAATAGTTCATCTGCTTCAAAGGTAGTTTAGGGGTCTTGAAGTCTGGGCTGAGGTCATATACTAATCTTGCCACAGGTGGTTTCAAGACTCTACCTACCACATCGCAAACTAGTTCATCAAAGGTCAGGAAAGGGCATTCTGCCTCCACATGAGTGTATTCAGCCAGGTGCCTTCATGTTCTGGAATGCACTACAAAAAGCATCTCCCAGAGCTGGAATGCAGGTCTCCAGGTTCAACTGAGAGGACTGAGTAAAAAAAAAAATGCCTCTTCCCCAATAGTTGAGCTTGAAGAGTGTAGCACCACCTTCTACTTGTGTTAGCACTAACATGGGAGGAATAACTTCACAGCTATCAAATAAGTTATCTCTAAAGCACCTGATAACACAGAAGGTGCTTTCAGGATTTTGGACATGTTTTCTCCTCGGATCATCATATGTCTGTTGTTGAGCTGGACATCAATGTCAGACTCTTCATGATCAAGTTATCAACTCCTCTAGCAGGAGCCATCCTGATCAGTCCCCAGAAGTCACAACTCAGCTCATGGCCCCTAGGAGCCTGCCTGCCCTTTGGGGTAAGGTTTAGCATTCCATACACTGCAACACTACACTGGGTGGGCAAGACTACAACATTGTAACACTGACACAAATAATCTGACAAGACACACTGAAGTACCCTGTACCATCCCACAACACCAGAAACTCAATTATTTCCTTGGCTATGCAGTGTGTGGACCCAGCCAAACAACTTTATTCTTTGGCCTCTCTACCCTTCTAATGAATGAATCTTCACACATTTGGCTCAGGAAGATGTGGATCATTTTTAATGGTAATCTCCCTTGCTTCTTCCAGGTTCTTTTCTCTTTTCAAATTGTCTTCTGCCTCTTGCTTTTCCTGGAATTCATTTTTCATTTGTTCCCTGTGCCACATTTTCTTAGTGTTTTTCATCTGGGAGTTAGAAATAACATCCCAACTATAATTTTCTTTTTGTGAACCTATGTAAATAGTAGAAAAGTGTTCTTTTCCCACTGTCATCAAAGCCTTCAGAACTACTTAGAAAGGTTTCTCCTTGGTTCCATCACCCATAACATCATTTCCCTCTTCATCTGAGATGTATAGCTCTGCTAATACCATTCCACTGTAGTCCTGGTCACCTCCAAGGACATTATCTCCCCACATGCTGCCACCCTGTCACTGCAACATGCACCAACGGCTGCCTCAGCTCCAACATTTCATCATATATCACAGCAGAGGATTTTATCCTTGACTGAATCTTCCTTGTTGAAGAGACCTCAGAGCTGGGGCTTTCCTGAACTGCGACAGTCTGCACTCATCCAATCTTGTCTTTTGTGACCACATGCATCACAGTGAGGAGTACCTAGGACATCTGCAAGCTGTGCCTTAAAGATACCAAGACCTCCACTAGGTTGTTGCCATGCATGCTGCATTGTTGCATATTCTGTATCCTTTATTAAAGCTATGCAAATGGGTGATGGGTAAAGCCCAAGGTATTCTGTGGGTTTGATTGTAAATATGGGCCAATATCATGCTGCTGGTTGAGTGCAGTGTATTTTGAGAGGCCAAAGAGGCTGGTTCATTGCTGAATCTTGATGAATACATGTCCTCATGCCTCATAATTCAATGTGCTCTCCACTACATTATTATATCTTAAAATACATTTTTATTGATTTTTAAAGGGAGAGAGAGAAACATAGATGAGAGGGAACCATTGATTGGCTGGCTCCTGCATGTCCCCTACTAGGAATTTAGTCCCCAACTCGGGCATGTGCCCTGACTGAAAATCAAACCAGCAACCTCTCCAAGATCAGGATGATGCTCAACCAACTGAGCCACACCATTCAGGGCTCCATTACATTATTATAATAACCTCAAATGATTTCATAGTAGCAAAAATATACAGTTTTACTGAGATATAATATACATCCATTTCCTATTCAACCTTCATGACCTATGTCCAGTCATACAACTTTTCATACAGATTTCACAAAATATTCTGTAATGGACATACCATTGCCTTCTTCCTGACATCACATATTATGTATCTGCCATATGAGGCATCTGGACACTTAACTATATTCTGCCTTATGTTGTTCTCTAACTGTTCCATGTCACTTCTCCTCCTCCCCTTGAAGTCTTCAAGGACAAGAAATATAACTCATACTTCTTTAATAACTTTGAAAAGTGCCTAGCTCAGTACTTGACATTTACCAAGTATTCAGTAGGGTATTATTGAATGAGTGGAGCACTATCAAGATTTTTAAACTTGGAATGGAATATGTTCAGACATCCATAATTTAAAAAACATTTTCAGTTTAAACATAGATTATATAGCAGGTCTAATTAAACTGAATTCTTATTAGAAAGGTTACCAAGTTTGAACATTTAACACTGAGAAGAAAGGTCCTGGTACATCCATTAAACAAACTATTAAATACATAAGGGAGCCAAAAAGTAGGGTCTTTTTCATCATACGTTTATTTCCAAGACACATTAATCTTAAGTCACTAAACTCAGTTTAAGATAAAGTTTAAAAGTCTGTTTGTTTGTTTTTTTCCAAAATATTGTATCATTTTCTTTCCTAGTTGGTGGAGAGGAGCCAAAGTCAACAAGTTTTTTCTTTGACAATTTACAACATAACTCATCCTTATATGACAAACTGTCTTTTTTTAAAGGTTAATTCAAATACTAACCTTATTGTGTTAATTATAGTAAGGCATAGAAACAGTATTAACAATTAAAAAACATATTGCTTATAAAGTTATTTAAGTACTTTTTAATTGAATTGAATTTCTAGAAGAGTGCCAACTAAAAAATCATCCTCTAAACATTTCTCAGTCTCTAACTTTGCAAATAATATTTGCTGATTTTATTAGTATATAAATTTTATTTGCATGCAAACCTCAAAGGTATTAAATTGAGTCTGTAGGATTCTTTTTAATTATTTCTAGCTAGGTCACTCTTTAGAGAGTTATCTATGTAGACATTATAAAGATTGGGGAGCATTTGATATCAAAAAGGAAACATGGATGAAGTTTTATTTCTACTTTGGGCTATAGATATCCCCTCTGTGGGGAATGGAGCTGTCCAAGCTGTCCACAATCATCATTTCAAATTTGGTTGTCTTTACAGAGAAATCTCATCCTAAGACTTTTTTATTGTTTCCTATTACAGTTTTCACTCAATATTATTTTGTACTAGTTTCAGGTGTATAATTATATACTTAACAAAGTACTGCCCCAATATTTCCAGTACCCACCTGGCACCATACATAATTACTACAATATTACTGACAATATTCCCTACGCAGTAATTTACATCTATCTCTTTGCCTATTTTGTTACCAATTTGTATTCTTAATCCTTACATCTTTTTTTAAAAAAAACTTTATTGTTGAAAGTGTTACATATGTCCTTTTTTACCCCCATTCACCCCTTCTAGCCCACCTCCACCCTCATCCCCAGACCTTCACTACCCTATTGTCTGTGTCCATGGGTTATGCATATATGCATACAAGTTCTTTGATTGATCTCTTCCTACCCACCCACCCCGTCCTGTCCTCTAAGATTCCCAGTCTCTTCCATGCTTCTATGTCTCTGGGTCTATTTTGTTTATCCGTTTATTTTGTTCATTAGATTCCACATGTGAGTGAGATCATGTAATACTTGTTTTTCTCTGACTGGCTTATTTTGCTTAGCATAATACTCTCCAGATCCCTCCATGCTGTCTCAAAGAGTAAGAGATCCTTATCTTTTACTGCTGCATAGTGTTCCATGGTATAAATGTACCACAGCTTTTTTATCCACTCATCTAATGATGGGCACTTGGGCTATTTCAAGATCTTAGCTATTGTAAATTACACTTCTATGAACATAGGGGTGCATGTATTCTTTCTGATTGGTTTCAGGTCTTTTAGAATATATTCCTAGAAGTGGGATTACTGGGTTAAATGGTAGTTCCATATTTAATTTTTTAAAGAAACTCCATTCTGTTTTCCAGAATAGCTGCACCAAACTGCATTCCCACCATCAGTGTATTAGGGTTCCCTTTTCTTCACATTCTCACCAGCACTTGTCATTTGTTGATTTGTTGATGGCAGCCATTCTAATAGGTGTGAGGTAATACCTCATTGTTGTTTTAATTTGCAGTTCTCTGATAATCATTGACTTTGAACAAACCTTAAAGATTTCACCAAAAAACTACTAGATTTAATAAATTAACTTGGCAATGTAGCAGGATACAAAATTAACACCCAGACACCAGTGGAATTTTTATACATCAATAATGAATTCTCAGAAAGAGAAACTAAAAAAAAAATCCCATTTACCATTACAACAAAAAACTAAGATACCTAGGAATAAACTTAACCAAGAAGATAAAAGATTTGTGCTCAGAAAACTACAGGACATTGAAAAAAGAGATAGAGGAAGACATAAGCAAGTGGAAGAATATAGCATGTTCATGGAGTGGAAGAATTAACATCATTAAAATGCCCATACTACCCAAAGCAATCTACAGAGTCAATGCAATTCATATTAAAATACCAATGGCATATTTCACAGATCTAGAACAAATACTCCAAAAAAGTATATGGAACCAAAAAAGATCCCGAATAACCATAGCAATCTTGAGAAAGAAGAACAAAGTTGAGAGATCACCATACCAGATATCAAGCTATATTACAAAGCCATTATAAACAAAACTGCCTGGTACTGGCACAGGAACAGACATATAGCTCAATGGAACAGAACAGAGACCCCAGAAATAGACCCAAGCCATTGCACTCAATTAATATTTGACAAAGGAGGCAAGAGCATACAATGGAGTCAAGACAGTTTCTTCAATAAATTATGTTAGGAAAATTGGACAGATACATGCAGAAAAATGAAACTAGACTACCAACTTACACCATACACAAGAATAAACTAAAAATTGATAAAAGACTTAAATATAAGACATGAATCCATAAAAATCCTAGAAGAAACCATAGGCAGCAAAATCTCAACATCTCTTACAGCAATAATAGTGGCTCAGTACATGTATTCATGTACCAGTAGGGGCCCTCGGCCTGGCCTGGCAGGATCGGGCTGAAACTGGCTCTTTGACATCCCCTGAGGGGTCCTGGATTGCGAGAGGGCATAGGCCAGGCTGAGGGACTCCACTCCCACTGGTGCACGATCAGCCCGGGGAGGGACATGGGAGGTTAGCCAGCAGGGGAGGGGCAACGAGAGGGCTCCAGGGCTTGTCTGGCCTGTCTCGCTCAGTCCGGATCAGCCGAACCCCAGCAGCAAGCTAACCTACCGGTTGGAGCATCTGCCCCCTGATGGTCAGTGCACATCATAGCTAGCAGTTGAGCAGCCTTAGCATATCATTAGCATATTACGCTTTCACTGGTTGAATGGACGACTGGACGACCAGACACTTAGCATATTAGGCTTGTATTATATAGGATGCTTGTGGATGCATCTCCTAAGGAGAAAATAAACAAATGGGACTACTTCAAATCAATAGGTTTTTTAAAAGCACCTCTCATTGACACCAGAGAGGTGTTATTGGACAGCTCCAAGTCAGTGAGAGAGGGCTGTCTCCAACCTCAATCCTTGTCTTCTTGTGTAAATAAATTTATATGAGAGACCTTGATTGTGCTGTATAAAGCCAATTTATTAAAGCATTTATCTTTACTAAAGAAGCAAAGCAAGCAAACCTATACATCTGGCTTACAAAGCGCTGACAGGCTCTCAGCTAATCTGAAGAGCAAGTTGGGTGGGAGTCCGAGGTGTTATACACCCTCCTGTCTATAGGCTTCAAAATTCCTCTGCTGAATATTTGGTACAGATTAATTCTTAAGGTCCCTTTTTACTTTGTTGTGACCTTCCCAGAATTCATGAGAAGCACCTGGCAATTTTCTCTTGCCAAGCCCTGAGACTGCTGGCTGGGGAAGATAATGGTTTGTTATTCACAAGCTGGCTGCAAATTGCCCACACTGTTTGGCCTTATTTTAACTTTCCTGTATCAGTTTCCCTATTCCACTTGCCCTGGAATTTCCTAGTTCCTTACTGCCCTCTAATAGGTTGGACACCTTAAACATACACAATGTTATATGTCAATTATATCTCAATAAAGCTGGGAAAATAAACATTTTTAAATGACCCAGAATTGCCACCCTTAGCTCAAAAAGAAGTAAAACTTTAGGAGACCTGCCTTCTTTTCTGACAAACAGCATGTCTGTTCCAAACACCCTATATTTCCTACTACATACAGCCTTTCTGGACAGTATTCTACAAACAAGTGCCATGAAGCATTCATTGATACCTGTGTTAATAAACAGTCTGTCTTACCTCATATAGGTAGCTATTATACTTTCTGGCATTTTAAAATTCATACCATGGCTGCAATAGTTATATATACATTTGAAAATTTGTATTACAGATTTATTATATAGGAGGCACTCTGATAATACCCTTCAATGTTTATACTAGGAGCAGATTTTTTAAAAAGGAACACTAGAAAATATCACATCCTTGTGCTGAAAACAATCACACAAAAATTGTTACATGCAATTGCTACACTTAATCTCAGTGAGATGAGTGTCTTTGTCTATTGTTATACTGTCAGATACACCACAGTAACTGCCTTATAGTAAATTCTCAATAAAATTTATTGGCTCAATAATAGTAGTGCTAATTGAAACACACATAATGTATCAAGCTATACCGGCAGAGCAACATACCAGCTGTTTATTTAACCAGGTACTTTAAAAACATCAAATATATCATCACAAAAACTCTATGGCATAGATATTATTCTTATTTCATAAATAAGAAAACTGAGACCCTGAGATCACATAGATAATGTTAATGCTCTGTGTCGTCTTAGAACACTATAAAATTTATCACTGAGTTTTTTAATAGCCCTTTTCATGCCACTCTTTGGTGTAACTGTACTTGATAATACACTCTGTTTGAAAAGCCCCATCTAAGAACTCAGTTAACTACATTAACTCAACATCATCATCATCATACCATGACACAAACAAGGGAAGACAAGTCACTCCCGTCAGACCACAGAAGAAATTCAGCAGGGAATTCTGTGGCCTCTGGCTTCTCTCCTACTTGTATTTGGAAGGTGACTAATTAACATCAACAGGGAAAACAGGCCAGTCATAAGCTTGCATTTTTACAAGTGAACAGTAGTGCAGCGCACCCAAGCACTTAAACAGCCAGCTTTTGAGATGCATACTACTGATTAAGCCAGTGGTGAAAAATGTGTAGGAGGGTTTTCTTTAACTTGCTTCTTTGTCAATTCAGAAAGAGGAGAGAGGAAAATTGTAGAAAGGAAAATGCCAAAAGATGGCCTGAATAAAATGCTTTTTCAAAAGAGACAATAAATGGTGACTATGGCTCTGTACTGCTAAGCACTGTTTAGTCACTTAGGACACTACTAGTAGAATGTAATTTTACAGTGAGTGATTATTTACTGAGTCAGAGTTACATGTGTTTTGATTTCTATCCTTACTGTGCATCCCATTGGGAGGAGTTGTGTTATTCCTAGCAATTCTGAAAAAGGCAAACTTTAGCTTCAGGAAAGCAGGCTTTGTCAGTTGCATTTATCACGATGTCCCCAATACATAGAATGGTGTCTGTGATGCCATAGGTTCTCACTAAACGTGTTGAATGGATAGATAGATGACAGAATCTGACTAACTGCATTGTGCTCCTTACTCCTTAGCCCCTAAACATGACCAAAGAAGTCCATATTGTCTCACATTCTGTGCCTTTACTGTTCTGCTCCTTGTCTGCTTGCCCTACCAGTTCCTAGCGAATTCCCTTAACCCACTGATCTCTTTACTCCGCTCCCCCCACATCCTTCTCTCCATCCACAGAAGAGCCTGACTCCAGAATTATTGAGCTTATTGAGGCAATCCAACATGAATTCATCACATTTTCTCTTCTGAGCCACACTTTGCCTAGATCAGGCCCGCATTTGTGAGGACTTGGGCAAAAGTGGAAGTGGAGACCCATATTCCATATTCTATATATTTAAAAGGTATCAATGCATCTAACAAACTACTAAAATAAATGTTCTACCCTGAAACCTTGACAATTATACATTCATAATGATTCAACAGGCCTAGTTGAATGTAGAAGATGCACATGCCTCCACATTTCATAATAAAATCTGGAAAGAAGAGGAGACTAGCCCTGAGCCCCCCAGGCTCCCAACCCTAGTCTATAGTTGTCCTGTTCTGCTCTTCACTCCCAAATCCATCCTGAAGTTCGAGTAGCTTTTTGCATGTACTTCTAGACCAGTGGTTCTCAACCTTCCTAATGCCTTAACCCTTTAATACAGTTCCTCATGTTGTGGTGACCCCCAACCATAAATTTATTTTCTTTGCTACTTCATAACTGTAATTTTGCTACTGTTATGAATCGTAATATAAATATCTGATATGCAGGATGTATTTTCATTGTTACAAATTGAACATAATTAAAGCATAGTGATTAACCACAAAAACAATATGTAATTATATATGTCAGTGGTTCTCAACCTGTGGATCGCGACCCCTTTGGCGGTCAAATGACCCTTTCACAGGAGAAGCCTAAGACCATCCTGCATATCAGATATTTACATTACGATTCATAACAGTAGCAACATTATAGTTATGAAGTAGCAACGAAAATAATTTTATGGTTGGGTCACAACATGAGGAACTGTATTTAAAGAACCAGAAAGTTGAGAACCACTGATATATGTGTTTTCCGATGGTCTTAGGCAACCCCTGTGAAAGGGTCGTTCAACCCCCAAAGGGGTCGCGACCCACAGGTTGAGAACTGCTGTTCTAGACTGTCAACCTGCATGTTTATCCACACCTTACCTCAAATCAAAATCCCTGGCCACCTCTTAGGCCTAGTTGTGTCAGTACACACCAGCGATGGGGCCCACCTTATAATGACAGACCTGAACAAAATATCTGTGTAAGCCCTGGCTCAGCTCAGAGCCTCTACAGAAATGGAGCCTGGTCAAGTAGCCGTATGGCCCCTTGACGCCATGAACTCTGGACCCTGTAGGAAGGAATGTAGCCTGAGGAAAGCCAAACAGGAACCTCAAGCATGGGGACAGCCCAGGGCAGAAGCACCAGTGTCCTAAGTCTTAAGAAAATACTGCCTTAGATCTCATCTCAAGAAATAATTGTTCTCTCTCCTTTAGTATGTACTCTATTGATAACATCGCTCTGCCACTATCAATTTTTTTTACCACTTATCCTTTCTTTACTTGTAATCCCAATATCTTTTCTTCCATTGCTTTTGTCCTCTATACATGAGTTACTTCCATCTCCCCTTTTCACTATAAAACTATTGTCATATAGTTCTTTCCTTTTGATGCCAAATCTACACTAATAAAAGAGAAATATGTAAATTGACCATCACTTTGTGATGCCCACCAGCTAATCAGGAGTGGGTATGCAAATTAGCAGGACAAAGATGGCAGTGGCCACGGAGCCAGCTGGAGAGGGCAGGAGGCTTGGGTCGCCCCCAGCGACAGAGGAAGCCAAGCTTTCCGCTAGCCCTGGCCAGCCTCTCAAGGAGGGGCCTGTGGGCGGCGGCCATGGAGCCGGCCTGAGTGTGGGAGGCTTGGGTCGTCTGGGCCAGCCACCAAGGGAGTGGCCTGCAAACGGCCCTCAGCCCCTCACCCAGGCTGGCCACACCACCATCAGGGTGAGGATCCCCGCTGGGGGGCATGGCCAGCCTGAAAACAGCCCTCAGCCCCTTACCCAGGCTGGCCACGCCCCCATGGGGTGAGGGTCCTCGCTGGGGGTCATGGCCAGCCTGAAAACAGCCCTCAGCCCCTCACTCAGGCTGGCCACGCTCCCCCAGCAGGGACCCTCACCCCATAGGGGTGTGGCTGGCCTGCAAACTGCCCCAGCCCCTTGCCCAGGCCAGTACCATCCCCACTGGGGAACCTCACCCCAATGGGGGCATGGCCAGCCTGAAAACCACCACAGGCCCCTTGCCCAGGCCACCCTGCCCCCCAAGGGAACCCCCACCCTGATCCGGGACCCCCTTCAGGGCAAACCAGCCAGCCCCCACCCGTGCACCAGGCCTCTATCTATACTAATAAAAGGGTAATATGCTAATTAGCCTGGGAGACCTTCCAGGAGACCTTCTGGATATTCTTCTGGACAAAGCCATGGTGGCAGGGCCAAGGTAGAGGCAGTTAGGAGCCAAGAGGGGAGGACAGTTGGGGGTGATTAGGCTGGTTGGGGGGGGCAATTGGGGGCAAGCAGGGAGGTGGGGGGGCAGTTGGGGGCAAGCAGGCCAGCAGACAGAGTCGTTAGGAGCAATCATGCAGGCAGGCAGGTCAGTGGTTAGGAGCCAGGCAGTCCCGGATTGCGAGAGGGATGTCCAACTTCCGGTTTAGTTCCGATCCCTGAGGACATGGATGTCCTAAACCGCAGTCAGACATCCCTCGAGAGGTCCCAGATTGGAGAGGGTGCAGGCCGGGCTGAGGGACACCACCCCCCCTGCACGAATTTCATGCACTGGGCCACTAGTGTTTAATAATAGACTTAATTCACACACTCTTGAAAACAAAAACAAATGTCCAAATCTTCACTCAGCAATAATCATTGCTAGCTACTGGTGAACATTATTCCAGATACTTCTCTATATATGCATGATGATATGTAAATAGCAAGAACATTTTAAATTAGAATTGTGTCAGATGTGGTGTTTAATTAAAACCTTCTTAAGAAACTGAAATGAAAGAAAAGAATTGCTCAACTTCAGTTAAATACTTTTTATAAAATGAATATTATGCCCTAGCTGGTTTGGCTCAGTGGATAGGGCATTGGCCTGCAGACCAAAGAGTCCTGGGTTCGATTCCGGTCAAGGGCATGTACCTTGGTTGCAGGCTCCTCCCTGGCTGGGGCCCTGAACGGGGCTCTTGCAGGAGGCAATCAGTCGATGTGTTTCTCTCACATAGATGTTTCTGTCTTTCCCTCTCTTTTCCACTCTCCCTAAAAAAATTAATGGAAAAATATCTTCGGATGAGGATTAACAAATAAAATATAAAAAATTAATAAAATGAATATTAGATCATAAAAGATGCCACTAAAAATCATGAAGAACAGTTAAGCCTCTGTCCGTATTTAAAAATGATGCCAATATACACATGTGTTCTATCTCTATTTCATCTTCAAATATCCCCCAAATGGATGAACTGTGATAGCCCCATCCCTTTACTCTCTTTCCTTGCCCATTCTGAAGCAGATTTCCTGGTATCCAAAGAAACCCAAAAATTAAAAATCAGGGGTTTGTCCCGAGACAGAGCAGAGGCACATGTACTAGAGCAACCCATCGCCTGAGTCCCAACTCTTCACAGGGTATCCACTAGGCAACCAGGAGAGAACTATGAACTCTACCTCCTGGTTCCTGGTGGCCCTCACTGTAGACTCTGGGAATAACTGAGTTCTTTGGCTCTTGAGTGACCCATCCCCCACCACTCACACACAACAGACCAGCACTACCAATCCTGTGCAGAAACCTCCTTTCATATGGCCCATAGGTCTGTTTGGGCCTGATGAATACTGCAGGCCTCACCCATATAAATCTCTGAGACCCAGCCCTACCACAAAGGTCCTCCATGGTAACAGCAAAAGGAACCATCAACAAAATGAAAAGGGAACCCATTGGAGAACATATTCCCCAATGATACATCAGATAAGGGGTTAATTTCCAAAAATATAAAGAACTTATACAACTCAACACCAGAAAGACAAACAACACAATCAAAAATAGGCAAAGGATCTGAACAGAGACTTCTTCAAAGAGGACATTCAAATGGCCAACAGACATATGAAAAAACTAGAGGCCCAGTGCACGAATTTGTGCATGGCTGGGGTCCCTCGGCCTGGCTGGCAATCAAGGCGTATTGGGGGACCAACCGGACAGGGGGAGGGGCTGCGGGAGGTTGGTCGGCAGGGGTAGGGACTGCAGGAGGTTGGCCAGCTGGCCCCCCTATCAGGGCCAATCAGGGGGGCTGGCTGGCTGAGGGTGGAAGGAGTGGCCGCAGGAGGTTGGCCAGCGGGGGGGAGGGGCCATGGGAGGTTGTCTGTGGGAGCGCACTGACCACCAGGGGGAAGCTCCTGCATTGAGCGTCTACCCCCTGGTGGTCAGTGCACATCATAGCAATTTGTTGACCAGTCGTTCTGGTCATTCAGTGGTAAAGGTCACTTAGGCTTTTATATATATAGATGCTCAATGTCACTAATCATCAGAGAGTTGCAAATTAAAACTACAATGAGATATCACTTCACATCTGTCAAATGGCTACCATCAATAAATCAACAAACAACAAGTGTTGGCGAGGATGTGGGAAAAAGAGAACCTTTGTGCATTGTTGGTGGGAATGAAGATTGGTGCAGCCATTGTGAAAAACAGTATGGTGTTTCCTCAAAATATTAAATATTAAACTGCCTTATTACCCAGCAATTCCATTTCTGGGAATATATCCTAAGAATCCTAAAACACCAATCAGAAAGAGTATATGCACTCCTATGCTTATAGCAGCATTATTTACAACAGCCAAGATCTGGAAACAGCCCAAGTACCCATCAGTTGATGAGTGGAATAAAAAGCTCTGGTATATTTACACAATGGAATGCTATGCAGCTGTAAAAAAGAAGGAACTCTTATATTTTATGACGGCATGAATGGACCTGGAGACTATTATGCTAAGCAAAATGAGCCAGACAGAGTTAAGATAAGTATCATATGATCTCACTTATATGTAGACTCTAACAAATCAAATAAACTGATGAACAAAAGAGAACCAGATGCATGGATACATGAAACAGACAGATATCAGAGTGGAGGGGATTGGGGAACTGGATGAAAGAAGGTAAAGAAATTGCCAAAGAACATTTCTGCATAGCCCTTGGACACAGACAACACAGTGCAGTGATTGCCAGAGAGGAGGGTAGCAGGGGCTGAGTGGAGGTAGGTAAAGGAGAGGAATGTGGGGGATACCTATAATAGTGTTAACAATAAATAAAAATAAAATAAATTAATTAAATGTACTAATACATGTATTGTATATGAAAAAAAACAGAAAAGAATGGCTATCATCAATAAGTTCACAAATGACAAGTGTTGGCAAGGATATGGAGAAAAGAGAAGCCTCGTGCTGTTGGTGGGAATAAAGACTGGTGCAGCCACTAAGGAAAACAGTGTGGAGTTTCCTCAAAAAATTAAAAATGGATCTGCCGTATGGCCCAGCAATCCTCCTTCTGGGGATATAGCCAAAGAAACCCAAAACACTAATTCAAAAGAATATATGCACACCTATGTTCATTGCAGCATTATCTATAATAATAAAAGCATAATATGCTAATTAGACCAGACGTCCTTCTGGACAACCTTCCGAATGAAGCCGGGGCTGTAAGGGAAGCCCAGGTCCTGGGTGCCAGCCGGCAGCCAGAGGGAAGCCTGGGTCCCAGGTGCCAGAGGGAAGCCGGTGCTGGCAGCCGGGGGAAGGAAGGCCTATTCTTGTACGAATTTTGTGCATCGGGCCTCTAGTTTACAATAAAAAGCTATGAAGGCAACCAAAATGCCAATTAATAGATGAGTGGAAAAAAGGTGGTAGCACATACAATGAAATATTACTCGGCCATTAAAAAAAAAGAATGAAATCTTACCACTTTTGACAGTATGGATGAACCTAGAGCAGGGGTGGGCAAACTTTTTAACTCGAGGGCCACAATGGGTTCTTAAACTGGACCGGAGGGCCGGAACAAAAGCATGGATGGAGTGTTTGTGTGAACTAATATAAATTCAAAGTAAATATCATTACATAAAAGGGTACGGTCTTTTTTTTTTTTTAGTTTTATTCATTTCAAACGGGCCGGATCCGGCCCGCGGGCCGTAGTTTGCCCACGGCTGACCTAGAGGATATTATGCTAAGTGAAATAAATTAGAGAAAGACAAATACCATATGATTTCACTTATATGTGAAATATAAAAAATAAAATAAATGAACAAATACTAGCAAAATTGAACCAGACTCAAAACACAGAGAAGGACTGGTGGTTGCCTGGGCATAGGGGCGCTGGCAAACTGGGTGAAAGAATTAAGAAGCACTAATTGGTAGTTAAAAAATAGTCATGAGGATGTAAAGTACAGCACAAGAAGTACAGTCAATAATATTACAATAACTATGGGTAGTGCCAGTTGGGGTACTGGAAATATCGAGAACACTATGTAAAGTATATGATTGTCTAACCAATAAGCTGTACAGTTAAACCAATCTATCTAATAATAGGATAATATGCAAATTGGTTGGGACGCAGTCACGTAACAACCAATCAGCAGGCTGCATCCCTGCCCCCTGTGCCAGCCCGGAGACATGAGGCTCGCATCCCCAACACCGGCAACAGGCCCCGGGACATGAGGCTCGTGTTCCCGCCCCCTGCACCGGCCCAGAGACATGAGGCTTGCATCCCTGACCCCGGCAACAGGCCCGGGGACATGAGGCTCATGTCCCCACTCCCCTGCCCTGGCCCAGGGGTCCGCAGGCATGCGGAGATGTCCCTCCGCTGTGGGCCTGGTTGGGGGTCCATAGGCGTGCAGAGGTCTGCAGGCCTCCACCACAACCCGGCCCTGGGGCGGGGCCACGGCAGGGCCTCCGTGTGCCTGCACAGGTGGTCTGCAGGCCTCCACCACGGCCCAGCCCTGGGGTCTATAGGCCTCCCCCAGCTCCAGCCTACCTCTTTGGGGCACTCCATCGAGGAGCCCCGGATGGGTGGGCGGGGACTACCTCTTTGGGGCGGTGGATTGTGGGGCTCTCGCACTGTGACAGGGCACAGGCCAGGCTGGGGGACCCCCTCCCCACCCTGAGTGCACGAATTTTGTGCACCAGGCCACTAGTACCATATAAAATTGAAAAAAAAAATAATCAGGAGTTTGTTCATGTTAGGAAATAATAGATTTTCCATAATTTTTTACTGAAATTTAAACTGTCAGCCAGGAGTCTTAACATTACCTGTGAGTTTGTCACTAACAGAAATCACTTATATTCCACATTACTGTTCCTAAAAATCTTAAAAATAGTGCTTAATTTTTCAATGTTTCATTAATAAAAAAAATATATATTTCTTCAGCACAGATTTATATATTTTAATAATTGTATTTCAATATAATTGGTTTCCCTTATAGACATAAATGCTTTATTTTATGCATTTAGAGCATACTCAGAAGACATCTACACATTTCAACGGCCAGCAGAGGAGTCTAAGGTATCAAAAAGGTTAAGGAATCCTGTTTTGAATGCCTTTGTTAGACTCCAGCCCCCACATTTCTTCATCTGAATTATAGGGAACAGGCTAAGTCCATTAAAAAAAATTAAAGTATAGTTGATATACAATATATTAGTTTCAAGTGTACAACATCGTGATTTAACCTTTATATACCTTATGATATGATCACCATAAGTGTAGTAACCACCTGCCACCATACAAAGTTATTACAATATTATTGACTATATATTCCCCTGTGCTGTACATTACAAGTTAGATCCCTTCTTAGTTCTGGTAGAAACTGATTAAGAGAAAAGGCACAACTGTCACTATCCTCTAACAGACAAATTCAGTGCTCACCATTCCAAGGATACAACTTCTTTATTCTCAGTAAAGTAAAAGTAAAATCACATTTCACAGATGCCATATCACTGGCTTACAGATGGGTTTCCTGACAGTCAACAAATGCAGTTGGCAGGGCTGCTGCTTTAACATTCGAAAGGTTGGAGTCGTGCCTTTAAAAAGTAAGAACATCCTTAAGGCAAATGATTGTTTTACCATGGCCTTCTGACACTGACCATATGAAAGGAAGTCAGTAAGTCAATCAGATTTGAATCATAAGGTCATTCTACTTTACTTGAGTCAATAACAAGACCATTTATCTCTTGCTGCTTTTCTATATCTTACAATGACAGTGCTTCTATCATGTTGCATTACTACTCCCACAGCTTCTTAGAAAGTATAAGTAAAGGAGAGAAATATGTAAGGTATAAAAGTATATATACAGATAAATACATACACACATGTACCTTTTTGTGCAAGATAGAAATGGCAGTATTGGTAGTATAATAACAGATAAATTCTAGTGTTTATCAGTCTTAGTTCTTTTCCACTGCAAAACTCAGAAGGTATTTCTATGCACTGCATAAACATGACTGTGTTAAACAGCAAAATTATTACCTATCCCTATTATATTGTGGGTACATGAAAAATAGAAAATACAATTTCATATATATCAAACTAGTAATCAAGGACTAGCAAATTACTTTACCATTTTTATCAATATAAAAGTGCGCTTGAAATCAGTGGGTGTTTTGTTCAAGGAAAGAAGGAAAGGACATAGTCATGTGACCTAGTTTCAAAATGAATTTTTTGTTTGTCACATTATGAGTATTTATTATCTGGTTTTGTTTAACAAGCAGAGGCATGCTACTGCTTATAGTCACGATAAACCTTGGGAGCCAAAGACTGAAAGGAAGAAGTTCTAGAACTGAGAGTCAAAGCCTGCTTTCTATACACTGCTCTGCTAAGTATACAGGAGCTATTTATACAATATTGGTCTTCTCATTTGTAAAATGGAAGGTACTGCCTTACTCAAAACATTTCTGTGGGTATAAATTGAAATAACACACAAAGTTCCTGACAGAAATCAACTACCCAAACTGGCCAGTGTGGCTCAGTGGTTGAGCATCAACCAGGAGGTCATGTTCCATTTCCCCATCAAGGCACACACTCCAATTGCAGCTTGATCCCCAGGAGGCGGCCATCAATGATTCTCTCTCGTCATTGATATTTTCTATTTCTCTCTCCCTCTCCCTTCTTCTCTGAAATCAATAAAAATATATATTTTAATTTTTTAAAAGAATCTACCGAATAAATATTAATCCTATTCTCTTCCCCTCTTTAAATGATATCTCAAGGTATTATATATGTTCATGAAAACACTTATTTTACTCAAATCCCTTAAATGAAACATTACAAAATAAAATGCCCCTCATCCTGGAAAAGTATGAAATGGTAGGAATGGTGAGATCTGTAGTAAAGTACAGAACATGATCCTAACATCATACAAATTCCAAACATTAAAACTACTGTATGAACCAAATAAATCACCAAAAATTCAGCACTGTGTCTGCTTGGCAAGCCAATGAAAACCGACAAGAGGTGCTCAGGGAAAATGAATCTCTCAGCCATGAAGGCTTCTTCTTTGGTACTGAAGAATCCTGAAGGTTCCTAAGCAGGTGATGTGACCCAATGCTAGAATATTGGTGTCATCACTTTTACCGTTATTTTTAACTACAGGTCCGGTGCACAAAATTTGTGCGAGGGGGAGGGGGGCTGTGTGTCCCTCAGCCCAGCCTGCACCCTCTCCAATCTGGGACCCCTCAAGGGATGTCCGACTGCCTGGTGGGATCGGGCCTAAACGGGCAGTCGAACATCCCTCTCACAATTCAGGACTGTTGGCTCCCAACAGCTCATCTGCTTGCCTGCCTGATTTGTCCCTAACCGCTTCTGCCTGCCAGCCCTGATAACCCCCCTAACCCACTCCCCCTGCCAGCCCTGATCACCCCCTAAACTGCTCCCCTGCTGGCCCAATTGCCCCTAACTGCCCTCCCCTGCCAGCCTGGTCACCCCCAAATGCCCTCCCCTGTCGGCCTGGTCACCCCTAACAGTCCTCCCCTGCAGGCCTGGTCACCCCTAACTGTCCTCCCCTGCTGGCCTGGTCCCCCCCAACTCCCTTCCCTTTCAGGACTGGTCCCTCCCAACTGCCCTCCCTCCCTCTGGCCTGATCACCCACAACTGCCCTCCCCTGCCGACCATCTGGTGGCGGCCATCTTGTGATCACATGGGGGTGGCCA
>NW_005871122.1:505730-529351 GCF_000147115.1 Myotis lucifugus
GGTAACTTTTTGTTTCTTGGCTCAAACATTCTGTCTAAAAGAAGTTTGTATAAGTTGGTTCAGGTTCTCTCCTTCATTTTTGTCTCCCTGTTTGGGAAATGGGAGAAATATAAATCACATATCCAGCCATACATGACTGTTAATGCCACCTAACTGGGGAGTTTAGCTATGTGAAAAGGTTAAGTGAACTTGATTCATCTACTCTGAGTGATTGTCATATTGGGAATACCAAGTTCCTATAGGAAGGTGAAATTTAAGCCATATTCCTCAGATGGACCTGCACCACCTCCTTGTACGGGGTGATCTGACTTACAATGTGTGAAAATTAGTAAATGAGAAAATTTGGTGAAAGGGAAAATATATAAAGCCAAAATGTAATGTTAATACACAAAAAATAGGTACCTGAGATTGATAGTGTTTCCATGAGATATAAACAAACCAGATGCTAGAATAAGATTTTAGGAGTTTCTCACCTGAGTCCTCATAAACTAGAAGATACATTAAAATACATGTTCTAGAGAAGGGGTGGGGAACCTTTTTTCTGTCAAGGGCCATTTGGATATTTATAACATTATTCATGGACCATACAAAATTATCAATTTAAAAACCAGCCTGCTATATTTGGTCAAACATTTAATTAACTCACCCCTCATACTTTGGCAGAGCCAGACCAAATGATTTCATGAGCCTTACACGTTCCCTACCCCTGTTCTAGAGTCATGAAGTCTGGCTTCAAATACAGACTTTGCAAGTTACTGGCTGTGTAAACTCAGATAAATTAACTAACCTTTCAAAGCTTCCAATTGAAGAAGTGTAGAGTGGGAATAAAATATTTCATAGGATTGGTGTGAGAGTAAAATGAGGTAATCCACATAAAATGCTTCAAAAAGTGTATTCCACCTAGTGCTACATGAATGTGCTAAACAAAGCTAAGCTTATCAATAAATATTGTGTCCCCCCCCCCAAAAAAAGCTAAGCTATCATCAATATTACTAGTTTTCTTAAGCATAAATCTGGCTATCAGAAATGCTAATGAGTTTCAAATCTCCGAAGTAGTAGGATATAGAAACCCAGATCCACATCCTAACTGATATTGCCTGACACCTGTGAGAGATTAGGAGGTAGGTGCCAATCACAGCTGTTGTGTGTCACATCTGAAGCTGAGTGTTCCACGTGTCCACATATATGTGGCAGGATACCAGACTCCACCTGCCAGTGGATAAGGCTTCTGATGCTCTCTTCCTGACTTACTGAGGATTAACACGGAGCCTGGGTAGAACTGACCTGTACCTCACAGACATTAGGGCCTGAAAATGAGTGGAACTAGAGAAAACATTGCCTGACATTAATGGGCCTTCAAGGAGAAGAATCTAAAATCCTTTAACAATGCCATTAATCGGCCCACAAATTCAGCAAAACTATATCTATTATAGTATTTATTCAATGAACTAAATGTTTATGTCTCCCAAATTTCATATGTTGAAATCCTAACCTGCAAGGTGATGGTATAGGAGGTAGGACCTATGGGAGGTAATTGGGTCATGAGAGCAGAGCCCTCATAAATAGGGTTAGTGCCCTTATAAAGAAGACCCCAGAGAGATCCGCTGCCCCTTCATCATGTGTGGCTATAACAAACAGACCTTTGTCTATGAACCAGGAAGTGGACCCTTACCAGACATTGAATCTGCCATGGCTTGATCTTGGACTTCCCAGCCTCCAGAGCAGTGACAAATTGCTGTTGTTATGAGCCACCCAGTCTATATAATATTTTGTTAAAGCAGCCCAAATTGACTAAGACAATTTCCTAATTTTTTCATCAATGCTATGAGTTTGGACTATTCGTCCTCTTTTCAAGGGAAATCAGGTAGTAGTCTGATAACCTCAGAAAAGTCCTAGCCATGCACCAGAAATGGAGGAGATACCCATCCCTAGGATTCATAGTCTCTTTCCATAGAGGTGTTCTTAGTTAGAATCCCTCGTTTCTCAGCTCTGAAGGATTAGACAGTGAAAACTACACCCATACACATTCAAAAAGTGCAAGGTACAAGCCCACCTGTCATCCCTCCAGAGGTGATTTTCTTCATCATTTAACTGTCTCTCCTTGAAGAACCCTGAAATGAATACTAATCTTTTAGTCCACAGGGAAAAGAAAATAAACCACCAAATATCTGCTCCCCACAATGAGCTTAAATGAAGCATGGACTTAAGCTGCTCTTATGTGTATAACCCATGCTCTTTATTAGAGTTTACTTTGCATAATTACCTCAGGGAACTATGATAAGCCCAGAGCTGCTTCTGAGTCTTGATTTGTTATGTGTTGCTTTGCCCAAAGAAGTAAATATAAATTGGAGGGTTGTGCCAAGCTCCCTAGAGTCCTGAATTATCTACCACAAAGAGAATTAGAGCATCCTGGAATCCTTTTGGTATCTATGAATACACTCTGAGCCAAGGAGAAATCAACAGACCATTCCTCTGCCTCATAGAAAAATAGAAAGTTGCTGAGGGGGCAGTTAAGATGATACCAGTGAGTATTTATACAGATTTGCTTCCCCAAAGCTAGAGGACTCTGAACAATGCCCTCAAAAAAGTGTCCACTTAGAAGAACTGTAGCATAGAAGAGCTGTTAAAAACCAAACAGGTCATCTTAGAGGATGTGGCTGAGGAACTGTCTTCTGGGAAAGTCACAAGAAATAAAAAAGAATTTTAAGAGCTGAGAGACTCAGGGGAAATAGAGGAAGAATCTGACAGGGAGACAGTTTGAAGAGAAACAAACCCAAGATACCAGAAGCTGCTTCTAAATAAAGAGAACCCCCACAGAAATGCCCATTTTACTACCCAGGACCGTTTGTTTATTTTTAAGAACTCTTGCCAGTATATTTTTTTCACTTGATTTTTAGAGAGAGAGGAAGGAAGAGGGAGACAGGGAGACAGGGAGAGACACAGAGATGGAGGGAGGAAGGGAGGGAGGAAGGGAGGGAGAGAGAGAGAGGGAGAGAGAGGGAGGGAGAGGGAGAGAGAGACATCAACCATAAGGGACCAAACAACCTACAATCTGATCATGTGCCCCTGACCAGGAATCAAACCACCAACGTTCTGATGCATGGAACAGAATGACACTCAACCAACTGAGCTACACTAGCCAGGACTACCCAGGACTGTTTTAGAGAGGCATGAGACAAGGCTTTCAGCTAAGGAGGGCCTTAGCTCCTAAAAGCCCCAATCTCACTTTCAACAGATCACTCTTCAGGCAAATAGGAACGCTAGCTTCCCTTGTCTATGTTCATTCAGGGAGAAAGGAGTTTATCCCTCAGAGAGACAAAATGCTCAGTATTCATTAAATATCTTGGAAGATTTTAAATTCCAGAAATGATGGCAGGTGTTCAACCACAGAATTCCTAATGAAGGATGTGTTGCTGAAAACAAGGGTTTCTGTGATCTAAAAGACTCTCTCATTGATAAAGTAGAGTTGCCCATTCAATTCCAGTTTTAATTTCTAATAGGAAAGTACAGTTGATCCTTGAACAACACAGGTTTCAACTGCACAGGTCCACTTACACTTGGATTTTTTCAATAAATGCATTCAGTATGTAAACATATTTTCTCTTATGATTTTTCTTAATAACATTTTCTCTTCTCTTACTTTATTGTAATAATATAGTATATAATACATACCACATATAATTTATGTGTTAATTGGATGTTTATGTTATCAGTAAGGCTTCTGGTTAATAGTAGGCTATTAGTAATTAAGCTTGGGGGAAGTCAAAAGTTATATGTGAAGCTTTTGTGTGAACATATGTTTTTAATTCTCTTGGGCATAAAGCTAAGAATGGAATTGTTTGTTCATATGGTAAACATTAGGATAAACATTTTGAGAAATTGCCAAACTGTTTCCCAAGTAGCTATACCATCTTATATTCTCATAAGCAGTGTTAGAATGCCTTCAGTTGCTCCACATCCTCTCTGACACTTGCAATTGTCTTTTGATCATAGCCATCCTAGTGTATATAAAGTAGTATGTCATGAAAAAAAGTTATATGTGAATTTGTGAGTGCGTAGTGGGGTAGGCTCCCCTAACTCCTGTGTTGTTCAAGGGTCAATTCTATAATCAAAACCTATGAAGTTCAGAGCATAAGAGGTTATCTAACCTAGTGGTTTTACATTGTTTGATGGAGTCTCAGGGTCAACAGAGAAGCAGCGATGACCACCTCACTTTATATCTGCTTATCATGTCCTATATGGTTGTTCTTTTCATGTAATTTTTTATTCAGAGCTCTTTTTTTCAAATTTTCTGAAATTCCCAGGCTAAAGAGCATAGTTCCGATTGTGCATACATAGCTTGTAGTGAATAGGACCCAGGCATATCCATAACCATAATGGAACCTTTGGAACCACCTTTTCTACATCCAAGGCTATTTGGATATAGGTAGAATTGGCTGTCACATGTATGGTATGAGGTGATTATTGTATATCTCCCTGCTCAAAACCACATTCTCTTTCATTAAAGCAAGAATTAATATTTTGGTAAAAAAAAATAATATAATACCATATATTTAAGAATTCCCTGGGAGATACAAAACAATCCATCAAAATGCAATAATGCCTTTTGGTCAATTAGTGTGTCAGATTATCCAACTGCCCTGAAGCTAAAGGAATGGGGGATAAAATATTGACCCATTTTAGGATTAGGGAAATAGAAGAAAAGATATAGAGAGACATATATTTTTTGTGTGAAAGAATTGAATGAATTAATGAATAAATGAGAGAGAGAGAGAGAAAGAGAGAGAGAGAGAGAGAGAGAGAGAGAGAGAGAGAGAGAGGAGATCCTATATAAGGAGGGTAGAAAGACATATCAGCCCCAGAAGGAAGAGCTAGAACTGATCGGGACACCATGAGGATACTAGGTGATTAAAAATAAGAGTCAAAGTGGAAGATTAGTGACAAGAAAGCAGGGACTAGAGAGTAAAGAGCTTTACTAACATTCATTCTTACCCAGTTACCCAGGGCCAGGCTTCCTTAATTCTATTTCCAAAATTTAAATTGATACAGTAATCACTAGAAATGAAACAATGGTGAAATTATTAAAAATGAATTTTATATATATAATCTGATTTGCTAGGCAATTTTTTTTTGTATTTTTTCTGTGTGTGCATATGTAGCATTGTAAATGACTTTGAAAATAACCTTCAATTCCATATATTCAACTATTTTCCTTTCCTCAGTTCAATGTTCTGAAATTCTCAGATTGATTTTTGGCTGCCCTTATGAAACCTGCTAATATTTCCACAACTGTGAGTCAGTCAGGGTGATGTGGCCAATAGTGTCATCATGCCTCTCTGAGTGGCTTCACGTTTGTTAACCTTTCAGGTGCAAGGTCCAAGCATTTCTGTGCCACGGATATAGGTTCCTTCTGCCAGCTCCTTCGTTCATTTTAAGTCTCATTCAAACACCTGTATCTACTTCTCACTTTTTACCTTTGCATCTTTCCTCTTTTTTCCATTTACCCCTACAAATTGTTTTAAGGTATTCTTCGTGTGACATCTCACAACACAAAGCAAGGTTGAATTTCATGGCACTTTTGCAGCCATTTTGAAAGTTAACAGCTCTTGTTGGGTTTCCTTATGACTCTATGTGCTCCTCAAGGAAACCTCCTAGTGCTGTGGTCCATACTTAGGAACAAGAGTCAGAGTCAAAGTCTGTGCTTTCTTACTAAGAAACAATGTTTGTGACTCTGATTGTCTACTTGGATTGACCACTATAATTAACACGCACTGTGTAGCACACCACCCTCTCACAATTGTATGTCCTAAAATAAGCCTTCTGATTATTTTACATTTTTACATACCAACATTTATTAGCATATTGTCAGTGCATCACTCAATTTAAATGCCTTCACACCATTCCTAAACTGGTGATAAAAGATATTGTTCGAAATTTTAAAGACATCATGAAGACAGAGGTTAACTGAAACTCCTGCATCTAGTAGACAATTGAAGAAAAATATTCTGCTGCAATTTGCTAGAGTGAAAATGTCTTAAAGCCTGCCTTGTAGGAAGGCTTACTTTTAAAAAGCAGAATTTTACTAACATAACAGGCTCTTACAAGCCCATAGAGACATAATTACATTTTCTCTCCTTTAACTTATAATTTCTTCAGAATCTCCAGTTGCTACAGCAGAGCAACTAAGAGTTGGTATATTCAAAATGGAATTACATTTGATGCTTCCTGATTTGCTTTTCATTTCCAACAACAGAAGCCCAGTTTAAGCTGGTGACGTTGATGCCAGTTCTGTTTGGGAAAAATCTGGAACAGCCTATGTTGAGTCTAATTGTTGCTTGTTCCAGCACTTAAAAGCTTTTATATCCATTCAAAAGTAAACTGCTTAAAATTTCTGCCATGGACCTGATATAGTTTGATTAAGGCCTCATGAAAAATGTAGGTTAATAACAGACATGAGCCCCTTTTAGAACTGAGCATAAATCCTTCCCACCTAAAGAAATGTGGCAGTGCATTGTGTGTTGCTATGCACTAGTTCACCAAAGCAGTTCTCCTGCTTTCTGGAAACAAAGCAACTCTTCATCAACCCTGTTATACTAGGCAAGGACAAAAATGCTATTTTAGGTTGGATGATTGGATTCAGGTGTCTTTGTGCAGCAAAGCTCAACAGAACAGCTAGGAGTTGATGAAACTCCACTTTATAAGAGGAATCTCATGCTAGAAGAATCATTTATTTTTTAGTTACAAAAGTTTATCAAATTCCAGAAGTTACAGTACCTAAAAATGGAAAATACAATTTCTACAATAAGGGTTTCCCGTGGTCGGCAAACTGCGGCTCAAGAGCCGCATTCGGCTCTTTGGCCCCTTGAGTGTGGCTCTTCCTAAGCCTTAGGAGTACCCTAATTAAGTTAATAACAATGTACCTACCTATATAGTTTAAGTTTAAAAAATGTGGCTCTCAAAAGAAATTTCAATTGTTGTACTGTTGATATTTGGCTCTGTTGACTAATGAGTTTGCTGACCACTTGTTTAGCCAATTGTGTCTTTTCTTTTTAATCCTCACCAAAGGATATGTCTACTGATGAGAGAGAGAGAGAGAGAGAGAGAGAGAGAGAGAGAGAGAGAGAGAGAGAGAGACGGAAACATCAATGTGAGAGAGAAACATCAATGAAACATCAATGTGAGAGAGAAACATCAATCAGTTGCCTCCAGTACAACACCCTAACTGGGGATCAAACTCACAGTCTTTTTGGTATACAGGATGATGATCCAACCAACTGAGTCACCCGGCCAGGCCAATTGTATATTTTAAAAATATGGTGGTATAGCTACATTCCTCATAGAACATTTAAAGAGATCAATTGTCTGCTAGTGAATAGATAGATAAAAAAGAATGTCCTCTTTTATAACCACAGGTAACCCGTGATTCCATAGTACAGTTGTGTTGGCAATCAAAATGCCCCAAATCATGGAATTTGGAAGCTGTAAGAAATCTTCATAATATATCCTGAATTACTTGAGGTCAGTAAATATTAAACTACTAGATTTTTTAAAAAGGTAAGCTGTGCTTAATGAACTACTTATGTTATTTAAAAAAACATTCTAAAAGATCAAGAAATCTTTAGCCATAATTAATTGGTGGGATTCTTCAAAATCCAGTTACATTTTGCAGGGGGCTTTAGCCTATTCAGCCTTAAGCCAGAGCAATGGGTACTCCTCCTTCACTCCAAGCTGAAGACTGCAGCAAACTCATTTAATTCATGCCTTACTCACAAAACACTGAAATTTATGCAAAGTTCAACTACTCACTTCCCTAGGAATGCCTTCTGATGAACATTCATTATGAATAATTGATACAAAACCATTGTGGGAAAAAGAAGAGATGTCACACTGAAATTACATACCCCTCAAGGATGTGTATGGTAAATTCAGCATATAAACCTTTTATTATTTATTACATTATATATAAAATGAGTATTTCAGTAATTGTGGTAACAAAGTAATATGATGATTGCCTTGTGTTAACGTAAGAGAAAATAATATATCATTTCATGGAAAGAAGAAAACAGTATGGTGAGAGTATATTCTTAAATCATTGCCTAGGTATTTCTCCTTCTAGCAACTGATAAGAATAGCCAGCAACATAATAAAAACTTATTAAAATATTCAAATGTCACCACTACAGAGTGTAAAGGAACTGCTGTTCCCATGCTGTTCTCAACCACACCTGTACACACAGATGTTAAATTCCCACCAGGAGTAAAAGTTGGAAAAAAACAAAAATGGTAAACCATCTTTTTAGAGTATTATTTAAATGATTTAGAACATAATATACCCCTATAAGAAAGAAAGAAAACAGCCTTTTTTTGTTTGGGGGAAAGGGATCAATCCTTCCCCCCCCCCCCCGCTATAAAAGAGGTACCCACTCATAATAGAAATTTTGCAAATTCAGGAAAACAGAAAAATGAAAAAAATATCTCTCACAAATCCATTATTTTGGCCTAAAATTTTGGTGTATTTCCTTTTTTATATCGTTCTAATCACATGCAGATCAAAGAACATTAAAGAATGCCAAAAGTGGTCAGTAATCTCCAGAGATTGTTGAAGCTGAGTGACAAAAGATTTAGGTTTAGAACCTGAAAAAAATACTTATATCAAAGGTATAACAGGTACTATATATAATATCTACACATTAGGTATTACATACCCACAGTAGGTTACATGGATTTAGGGAAAAGGAAAACATATATGCCTCTAAAAGCTCTGAAGACAATTCCAAAAAGATCTGAACATATCTGGAATATAAGTTTAATTGGAATGCACTGCCTATCTTCCCCATTGTGGGGAGCCGATATAGGGTTAAGCCTCGGACTGACCTGTTGGCAAAGTCACAAACAAGTCCCAGTTTAGAGGGCACAGTCCTCTTGGCATAATTAGGCTTGACCTTATAACGCTCCCCAGATCTTATCTGGGAAGCTAATGGGCTGAGGGAAGTGCAGGAAATGGCCAAAACAAGTGAAACTCACAAGAACTGTGTAACTATGGTAACCACTACCTTGTTTACCTCTGACTATAAAATAAAGGCTCAGTTTGCCTGGGATCTCTCTCTGTGGCCTCAGCCAGGCACAGGAAGATCCACGGAGACTAAAGAGAGCTAAAGAGCTATGAACGCTGTCTCCGTGTAAATCATTCTTTGCCGACTCCACCCACACCTCTGGGAACCCCTGGCCCGCTGGGCCTGGACCCCGGCACCCCAATATTTCCAAATTATCTCTTGTCTCTTCTCTTTCATTTGTGTGCGGCTCCTCTTCCAGATCCTGAACCCTGAACCATGCGGGACGTGGAGGGAAACATTTACAACACCCCATGAAATGCAGAGTCCTGGAAGTGGCTCTATGTGGCAGGTTACTTACATTGGATCTTTTCCATGTGGAAGGGGCAGTGATTTGTCCTTACTGGAATGTATTATCTATTCAGTACACAACTGTGCCTTCCCTGCCCACATGCTTCTGCTAGCACCAACTAATATGGACTTAGGGGATGTCTAATTTCCCTCATGTTATTCCACATGCCATCACATCTAAAAGGGGAAAATGTTCCTCAGCAAAAGGATAAAGTAAGCTCACATCCACGGGATTCATTGGTCTTACCTTGACCATCCAGTCAGATGGAACAGAGGACTAGCCCATTGAAGACTCAGTTACATAGCCAGCAGTGTTACCTGTGGGCAACAGTCTCTTGCAGGTTGAGTTTTTCATGAAACTGACTCTGATAAGGTGATTAGCATGTAAGAAGTCTTGGAATTAATGCCTGTGAAAGAAATGAAAGGAAGCAGGATTATACAGAGATAGAAGTTGAGCTGCCATGCAAGCCCAATATGCAGAAGAAAATAGAAGCCTCAGATAACCCTGTGGGGAGTGCTGAAGATGAGAGTGTTTAGAGTTGCATCAAGAGGACTGGGCCTTTTACCCCCAAGATAACCAGTCATTCAATTCAGTAGGTACTGGGAAGGAAATGTGACCTTAGGAGAGGTAGCCTTCTTCAACTGAGGCATTCCTTGAAAGGGGCTGAAAGCTAAGGGTTCTCTGTCAATAGCACTCCCAGCAGCTGGCGGAATTAGTATTTTATTCCTCATATTTTATTCCTCAAGGTGGGGAAGGACGGGGTATAATGTGTCACAGTGTATACCATAAGTACTGTTCTAAAAATACAATACATGCTCTGAACCAGCAAACGACACATGGTTTCTGGAAATTAGATGGTGGAAGTGGAAGTGATTCCCTTCACTATTATCCCTAATAGCCTACTTCCCATATTCCAATATCTTTATGCTCCACGGTTTTAGTTGTCTTGTTTCCCAACAAGATAATCCTTCCACCAGGAAACAGAGCAAGATTTCCTTTTAACTGGAGCCTGAGACTGCTACCCAGCCACATTTAATTCTTCACACCACTTAGTTGGCAAAAAATGAAGTCTCTATATTTCTAGGGTAATTGATCCTAATTATTAAGGAGAAATTGTATTGCTTCTATACAACAAAAAGAGAAAGCATACATAAAATCTGCTGTCTCATCTTCCTCTAACTAGTTCTTAGAGGTAGCCTTCTTTTTTTTAATCTATACTCTCTCCATCAATAATTTCATCAGTGCACATAGATTCAATTAACAATTAATGCAGGTATTTCGTGAATTTGTTACTCCAAGCCAGACCAAGACTTTCCTCTGAACTCTAGACCTATATGTCTAATATGCTACTCAACATCTTCATTTGGAAATCTCCAAGGTACCTCAGACACATGACTAAGATCAAATTCACTATCTTTTCCCCAAAATCTAATGCTCAACTCAGTGAATGTCACCACTATCATTCACTTTCTCAAAGCAAAAACCTAGATGTAATCTTTATGTTATTTCAATAACTCCTTATCTTATACTAGAGGCCCATTGCATGAAGAGATTGGTGCAATAGGCCTTCCTTCCCCTGGCTGCCGGCACCAGTTTTCCTCTGGCACCCAGGACCCAGGCCTTTGGTCCGGCCGCAGCGGAGAAGCCAAGCCTTTTCAGTCTTCAGTTTTCAGTCTTCAGTCTTCACTCCAGCCGGAGCCTTCAGTCTTCGCTCCGTGCCTGCTTATACAAATTAACCGCCATCTTTGTTGGGTTAATTTGTGTAGTCGCTCTGATTGGCTGGTGGGCGTAGCTGAGTGACACCAATTTGCATGTTTCTCTTTTATTAGTGGAGATAATAAAAACCTAATATGCTAAGTGTCCAGTCATCAGTGGGCCATTCAACCAATTAAAGCATAATATGCTAATGATATGCTAAGGCTGCTCAACCCCTCACTATGATGTGCACTGACCACCTGGGAAGACATTTGACAAGTCACTATGACATGTACTGACCACCAGGGGGCAGACACTCTGACTGGTAGGTTAGCTTGCTGCTGGGGTCCGGCTGGTGGGGACTGAGCGACACAGGCCAGACACACCCTGGAGCCCTCCCGCAGTCCTTTCCTGGCTGGCCACCTCCTGTGTTCCTCCCTGGCCCCGATTGTGCACCAATGGGGTCCCTCAGCCTGGCCTGCACCCTCTCGCAATCCGGGACCCCTCAAGGGATGTCGGAGAACCAGTTTTGACCTGATGGCGGAACAACCACTTGCTATAACACACACTGACCACCAGGGGGCAGACACTCAATGCAGGAGCTGCCCCTTGGTGATCAGTGCACTCCCACAGGGGGAGCGCCGCTCAGCCAAATGCCAGGCTCACAGCTGGTGAGCGCAGTGGCGGTGGCAGGAGCCTCTCCCACCTCCACAGTAGCGCTAAGGATGTCTGACTGATGGCTTAGGCCCGCTCCCCATGAGGAGTGAGCCTAAGCCGTCAGTCAGACATCCCCCAAGGGCTCCCGGACTGCAAGAGGGCTCAGGCTGGGCTTAGGGACCCCCCCAACCCAAGTACACAAATTTTGTGTACCTGGCCTCTAGTATACAATATAGCTTCTCCAGTTGATTTCCACTCTTTAGTTCCTACATCTATGCATTTCCATGGCCACCATCCTATTCCATAGTTTTAGGGATAGCATAGTACTTTCCAGGAAAAGTTCCTAGACTACTATAATAGGTTCTAACTCCACAAGATCTTGGACTCCACATGATCTTTCTTGCCTCTTCATAATCTGTTCTTCTCAGCAGTAAGAAATAGCTTTTCAGAATGAAAATCTGATTTTATGACTTATAAGTCTTCAGTGAGTCCCACAGTTCATAGGTTTAATCCCAATGTCATTACCATGAACTGTGAGGCTTTGCCAGGTATGGACCCTACCTGTCATACTCTTCCCTTCCTAGGACCACAGGCACACTGGCCTTTTTTCAAATCCTCAAGCATCGATCCTCTTCTCTGCCATAGGCCCTCCATACACAGTGCTTCCCTGTCTGGAATAAGCCTGGTTCCTGTCTGAAATGAGCCTGTACATATGCACATGTATACATATAAACACACACATCCACACACACACACACACACACACACACACACACACACATACACTCACATAATCAACTCCTATTCAGGCTGATCCAATTCATGACTAGCTCTTCCTCAAGAGACTTCCTCATTACCATATTCAATATCAAAATGTTCTACTATATACACTCTTATCTCATGTTCATTTCCTTTATAGGTTTTAATTAAATAATCATTTATGTGATCATCTTATTTAACTCCATCTTCCCCACTGAACTGTAAGCTCCATGAGGGCAAGAACATGACAATTTTTCTCACTTTATCCTCAGCATCTAGTACAGTGCCCCACACAGAGGTAGTACTTTCTAAAGGTTTGTTAAAGAAAAAATGATAAAGAAGGGTTTCTAGAGACTTATTCCTGGGAGATTTCCTAACAAGAAAATGAAATCATTTAAAATTTATAAAGCTCTTTCACATTTGTAATCTCATTTTATCTGCACAACAGTCTATAAGATGATCCACTTACAATGTTTTGCCACTTCATAAATCTCTACTCCTTGCACTAGGAGAGGCTCACCCCAGTCTTCCTAATCCAACTACAGGCATTTCTGTTCTACAGTCATATGTTTATGGGAAAAACAGGTGACCAATGAAAACCTATGCGACTCTGAAACCAGAAGACAAACAAAAATAATCACATTCCTGCTACATCCACTAGCACAGTTAAGCCTTGGCTAGCATTTGCACCTGAAGTCCTCAGTCCATTCTGTGCAATCTTACACCCCTGAGCTTGTGTTTCCTACTTACATATATGTGGATCCTTGCAGAATTCATTTCTGATACAAGCTAATTACATGAAAAATAAAAATTCAATCCAAATATTCTGTTCTCCATTAATTTTTTAATATGAGAGCACTGTGTTCTCAGCTGCTACTCCTGCATTTGTAGCTTCTCCATATAGTTTCACATGTTAGAATCATCCCATTTCTTGAAGCCACTATGTCAGAAAGGCACTTTTTACAGGAAAGGAAGTAATTGCTGCAGAATTTTTTTCAGCTATTTTCTTACATTTTCCTAATTGCTAAGGCTTTCTCCTCAATTGTGAAATAGTTTACATCTGATAGTTTATCTAAAACATTAGCATTCTGAGACGTAGGGCAGAACACCCTCCATGTTATGCTGACATTACTCCCCTATTTACCAATTGCATATGAGCTAATCCATATTAAAGAAATATGCTTTTCAACAGAACAAATTGTATAGTGTTCATTTCATTTGCTATAATTCTAAGTAGAACAGAAATATCACGCTTATTTCATTGCTGAGATTTTATTTCATTACTGAAAGTGCCCTTCTTCAACTTACTACTATTTGCACAAAGAAATGTATACTCTAACAACCATAAACCTATCTTGCTTATCAAGATGTTTCATAAATGACAACCAAGTAAGAAGTATCAAAAGATAAGACCATTAAATTGGAGGGGTTGTTTTCCCCTCTAAAAGTTCAGTGTTGTTTTCTGAAGGCTACATATACAATTCAATAAACATAAAACACCATTAAGGTAAGATTATCTGTATTACAGACTAAAAGACCCCATTTTGATCATCATGCAATTTATGAGCCCAGCATCTTCAAAGTAATATCATATGTTAAAAACTGAGTCTGATGTGTTTTACAAGTTAGAGCTGTCATGTAGTTGACAAATAAGAAAAATCACACCAACTAGAACATATCCCTATGACCACAATATTACACACACTAGAGGTCAAAATCTTTCTATAAGATGTTGTCATATGCTCAGACATTTTATCTGACATATGACTTATCCTTGAAGAAAACGAAGGGCATTCTGCTGTGCTTATTCTGCTGACATTTTGTGAGATAGTCTAAAATGGAATCCTATTTTCTTAGGTCTTCAAAAGAGAAAACTTAAATATCTCAAAAGTCTTCTTTAAATAAGGCAGAGTGCACTAAATTCTTTAACAAAATAAATATATTTCATTCTTCTTTTAACTAAAATGTATACAAAACAAATTCACTTAGTATTGCATACATACATGACACTTTTAGAAAGATAGCAAATTTTAAACATCTATTCCTCCCTATTCAACCACCAAAATAACAAGAGAAAAATATAAAACAATGTATTATATACTTATCAATCTAATAAGCTTCAAAAACAATGGTAATATGAATAAAAGCCATGTAGATCCAAATTCCTCAATCTTGGTGGCTCTGGAGGACAGTGTGAAGGGCAACCGTCAGAATGGAAAAAAATACTTTGAGTGGTACATTCAATCATCCCCTTCTTGTGAAAGAGATGTTCTAACGTATGGATCCACACTGATTGATGGAAGGAGCTGGGAAGGTAGCAAGGGTCTTAGAACAAGAATAGAAGATTAATACTAGAACACCAGGGGGAAAGGCATGAAAGTGGACTTCTCAGAATGGACACAAAGTGTGAAAATACTTATGTTGTATTTGTGTGTATTTAAATACTCACCAGATGTCATGACAAATCAAGTAGACAGGCTAAGCCATCCAGTGGATGTCAGCCATCACATTCTCACTGCCACTCCTCAAGTTTAGTAGAACTAATAATGTTGTCCCCTCTGCTTAAAATGCTTCTAAGGGCCTAATAACTGTCTTGACCTCATGTTTGGTGGAACTAATAATTTGGCCCTCTCTGGAACCATTATTCCCCTCTGTATTAAAATAGCTAAAATAGTAAAACCTGAAGTTATGTGTCATGAAGCAAAACTTATCTTTTGCAATTATCCTATACTAGAGGCCCGGTGCATGAAATTTGTGCACAGGGGGTGTCCCTCAGCCCAGCCTGCACCCTCTCACAAGCCAGGACCTCGCCAATAGGGTCCCTAGGCCTGGCCAGTGATCAAGGACTATAGGGACTTTCCTTCCCCCAGCTGCCGGCAGCTGGCCCCATCCCCGCTGCTGACACTGCTTGCCACCTGTGAGGTACTGCTCCCCTCCCCCACCACCAGTCACCTCCCTCTGTGGGCAACAGGTGTGCGGTGCGATTGTTTGGCTGGCCTGGGCCTCCCTCTTTGGGGCAATCGATCACAGGGCTCCACGATCGATCACCCAGCAGAGAGAGGCCTCGCCCATCCCACCGTGGCTCCGCAATCATTTGCCGCACATAGGGTGGCCTGGCCTTTCTCTTTGGGACAATCACAGAGCCCGCCCCCCTTAATCGCCTCACAGAGGGTGGCCTAGGTCTCCCTCTGCAGGGCGATCATGTGGGGATGGCTGGGCCTCCCCAACCAATCACATTGCATCCGCCTTGGCTGGCCTGGCACCAGTGCATATCATAGCATGGTCATCCAGAAGATCGTCTGAACGGTCGTTCTACTGTCCAGTCATTTGATCTATTTGCATATTAATAGATTATTAATGCAAACTGTCCCCTCGGGAATTCGATCGACCAGGAGTTCAACCACTCGCTATGACATGCGCTGACCACCAGGGGGCAGCGTGGAACAAAGGAAGGCCCCAGCCAGCAGCTGGCAGCCGGGGGAAGGAAGGCCCCAATCAGTCCTGATCACCAGCCAGGCCTAGGGACTCTACTGGTGTATGAATTTCATGCACTGGGCCTCTAGTATGTAATGATAAGAAGTGTTGCTCACCCCAGACACATTAATTCTACCTCTAGAAAAAACTGCACTATTTTGGAGCATATACCATATACAGTTCTCCAGTAGAAAAACACCCCAATATTGTAAGATGCCACCTCCAAGTTGATGTTATCACCAAGTCTTCAAGAAGCCAGTATGTTTTGTGGAGTCTCCTGCTTTTGCATGATGTTGCAGGAAACAACAGGTGTTAGCTGCTTGGAATCCTATATAATACTAGTAAAAGCCTAATATGCAAATTGACCAAATGGCGGAACTACCAGTGGAACAACCAGTCACTATGTTGTGCACTGAGTACCACAGGGCAAATGCTCAATGCAGCAGCTGCCCCCAGCCTGCAGAGGGAGACAACTGGCAGCGGTGGCGGCGGGGGGCTGGTCCAGCAAGCAGGAGAGGAGAGCAAGTGGGTGCCAGGCCGACCAAGGTGGGTGCCAGCAGGGGCCCCCCGATCACCCACTGGTCATCCCACAGATAGGCCCTGATCACTGGCCAGGCCTAGGGACCCTACCCATGCACAAATTTCGTGCACCTGGCCTCTAATAATATCAATAATGAAATAACAATAATGGAATAGCAATAAAGGTATTTCATAAGCCCATATGCTGACAGAACAGTAGTCATTTTAGCAATGTAGACCAAGTGCTCTCTGTGATGAGTTTAATACAATCATCTTGCCAGCAGATGGTTGGAGAGTTGTTATAGAAGTCTCATCGTTCTTCTGTATGGTTGGTAGTCATAGCACCAGATGAACAATATTGATAAGAAAACTATGTTTTTGGTCCCATCTAGTTTCTCCATTCATACCACATGGCCACTTTTATATGTTCCATTGTTTAACTGGAGTGTCATCAAGACATTCATAAGTTGGTTGTATTATGCAGAGCTCTCTGAGCTGGAACTGATTTAAGAGTCATTAGTATCTAGTTAGCAGTTAATGTCAAGCATTTTATAAACACTTCTCCTAATAAATAAAAAAGTTAATACTTGCTTTCCCTTCTTTGATCTCTTTTTTCTATATAGACACACAGCTATGATGATCCTATCTCAAAAAATCAATGAGAGTAAAGCAGGATAGCTCCCAGAGGGCTAGCTGATTTGGGCACCAGTTGCTGCTCTGGGGTTGAACACAAATATGTTATTTGTAATATCTCCATCTTCAAATCTGAAGACCCATGCAAGAGTGGATGAGTGTGTGCCCATTATCCCCATCATACCAGCTGCTGAGCATCCTCTTCCTGTTCTATTACACACAGTGCCTAAATGTGGGGAACTGAGTTCAGCTCTAGCTTCTCCATATGCTCAGATTAGCCTTCCTCTAGCATTTTGTTATATATGGGACCATGCTACTCACTTACTCCCTCATAGTCACAACTTGCTCCATTGCCTGGTCTTTTGAGCTCTGGTTCATTTTTATGCCCATTAACAAACACCTTCCCTAGTAATCCTCCTTTCCCGTATTATGTCCAAAGGATCTTGAGTAATCACCTGCTGATGGCTTGCCAAAATAATATGAAGAGATGAGCACTGAGAGTAAAATATTACATAAGAGAGGAGAGAACAAAGAGGCACCAAAGGAAATTGAAATGAACAATTAAAAGAGAAAATGTTATCTATACTATATAATAAAAGGCTAATATGCAAATCAACCAAACGGTGAAAGGACAGGTCGCTATCACGCACACTGACCACCAGGGGGCAGATGCTCAACGCAGGAGCTGCCCCCTGGTGGTCAGTGTGCTCCCATAGTGGGTGCACTGCTCAGCCAGAAGTTGAATCATGGCTGGTGAGCCCAGCAGCAGTGAAGGGAGCCTCTCCTGCCTCCGAGACAGCACTAAGGATGTCTGACTGCCACGGAGAGTAGGCCTAAGCCATCAGTCAGACATCCCCCGAGGGTTCCCAGACTGTGAGAGGGCGCAGGCAGGGCTGAGGGACCCCCTCCACGAGTGCATGAATTTCATGCACTAGGCCTCTAGCATATATATAAAAGCCTAAGCAACCAAACGACTGAACGATTGGTCAACAAGTCAACTGTTTGCTATGACACACACTGACCACCAGGGGGCAGACGCTCAACGCAGGAGCTGCCCCCTGGTGGTCAGAGCACTCCCACAGCAGGAGCACCACTCAGCCTTGAGACACTGGGCTCAAGGCTGGCGAGTGCAGCTGCAGTGGTGCAAGCCTCTCCTGCCTGCGAGGGAGGGCACTACTGAGCAGCGGTGGCGGCAGGCACCGCGGGGCTGGGATGAGCAGGAGCGGTGCGGCGCCTGGGCCCACTACTACATCCCTCGGGGATGTCGGACTGCCATGGGGATCAGGCCAAAACTGGCAGTCCAAATCCCCTGAGGGGTCCTGGATTATGAGAAGGAGCAGGCCAGGCTGAGGGACCCCACCAGTGTACAAATTCATGCACCGGGTCTCTAGTTGATAATAAAAAAAAATTTAAAAAAAGGTAGCCTAGTCTGAAGGGGAGAAAATCAGTGGATTGAGGAATATGAGGAACTAAAAGATAGATAGTGTAGGTCACTTCTCCAGAATTATGTGTGTTAGTCCTAAAATGTGGAAGACAAATTGCACACACATGATATGGAAGTTCATGAACTTTACTAATTAGAGAGGTCCTCGTAATCCATTTACCTTTACTGATATTTTCTACTTCTAATATTCTTCGTTATCTGCTTTCTCATTCCATGTAAAGTTATAATGAAAAATCAGAAGGAAGAACACACTAGAATAGTAAAGTACTACTTGACAAAAGATAAGAATTAGTGGAGCCTGGCCAGCATGGCTCAGTGGTTGAGCATTGACCTGTGAACCAGGAGGTCACGGTTTGATTCTGGATCAAGACACATGCACTGTTGCAGGCTTGGCTCCCAGTAGGGGGCATGCAGGAGGCAGCCAATCAACGATTGTCTCTCATCATTGATGCTTCTATCTCTCTGTCCCTTCCTCTCTGAAATCAATAAAAATATTTTTAAAAAGAATTAGTGGAAAAAAGAACAGTAGACCTCAGAACAAACCAGTATCATTTAGTATGAGTGTGAACCATTCTAAACAATTTACTAGAGAAAAATCATTGCATTTCAGAATATAAGAAATGAAATTCTCAAGATGAATTTTAGTTGTCAAGAAAATGCTAAATGGTGTCCAATGGACTCAGTTTTAAAGGACTATAAGTGAAAAAAAAATTTTACCTAAACTTTTCTTTAAAAGTTTGAATCTTTAAAAGGCTAGTCTTCAATTACCTAGAAAATGCACACACAGAAAATATGTCATTACCCAATGATGCTGATCAAATGAGATTCTGCTCAACACAGCACAAGAATGGTAACCAGTTATAAAACTTAGTCAGACTAAGATCAAATCAATACTGGGAAATTTTGGAAAAAATCACACAATATCTTCAACTTATTATTTTATTCATTGCTGAATTTGCAGCTATAACTTTTTCTGCATATGTTGATTTCATTTTCCAGATAACTCTACTTCTCATTGCTATTATGAGAAGTATATCCTATATGGAATCTTTAGAGCAGTGTTTTTCTATGAAACAGCCTTTATTTGCTCTGATGTACAAGCACCAATTCCATAAATGTGGGGTTCATAAATACTGATAAATTGGAGGCCTCTGTATCCACAGGCTGAATGCTCACCAGGTGAGAAATCTGTTTTCATCAATTGTAATCTGCTTCCATCCACTGAAGCCACTCTAGGCGCTGGCCCCCAGCTCCAGGCTAACTACTATAACAATGTTTCTCAAACCAGTCCCCCTTGATAAAATTAGATCAGTGGGAATTAACATATTAGCATCTGTTTGAAGCTTACTCATTGCTCTAGTACTAAGACTTGGAAAAAAGTTTGTATTTGGAGAAAAGAAAAACTCATAAAGAAAACTAAAATTCTTCTGCTGTATTATTTGTCCAGCATAGGTAAAAGTAAATTGAGAAGACAAGGGTTTAATTGTCATAATCATAGTTTGTTTATGTCTAACTGAAGTAATCTACAATGTAATATCTAACAGTTTTTTAGTGTGAAATGGCTAAACACCCTGATATCTCTCTTTAAATACATTCAGCCTCCACTCTAAGTTGAACAATTAAAACCAACTGGGATTTGCAACTAATAGAACAGTTGAATTGAGTTTCCAGGGCTCTGGGTAAAGATCATGGGAGCCAGAGCAAAGGAAAAGCTCAGTTACGTGCAGTGAGCCCACGAGAGAGGGTTGCTGAGCAAAACAGAAGATGATGAGACAAACACAGGAGACACAGTGTATCAGGGAAATGAAACCCACTTTCATTTCAGAGCCATAAACAGTTCCATTAATGTTTTGACTAACCCGATAAGAGGCCTTGCAACCCTATGCATTTCGGCTTCATCTCTGCCTTCACCAGATTCCAATCACTTCGGTGCCTACATAAAGCTGTCCAATAAAAAAGTATTACTGGTAACTCCTTTAACATATTGTGCTTTTCAAGGTTGCCCAGGCACAGTTATGTTCCCTACTGCCATTTCTCAAGTGAATTACAGTGTTTCTTTTCCCTCTCCATCCCTTGTTTTTGCCTACCCCATGCAGGGTCATTCATGGTCTTAATATTCTCTGGCTAATACTGCTGCTTTCCATCAGGTACAAAGAAATGGGATTCTACTTGAAAGAGCAGCACAGCTAAGTATTAGGTATTTGTGAATCAATGAAACTAATGGTGTTTAATCCATAATTATTTAACTCAGAAAAGCAACCATAAATATTCAAACGTGATGTCAGGTAACGTACTAAGTTAGAAGGAAGGTTTTTAGAGGAGACACCTCATTTGGTCTGACAGTTGTCAGCAAATGTACAACAGCAGAGAAGGTAGGTATCCTAATCATCACTAACCCATTAGGGAAGTAAAACAGTAGAGATAATGTCTAGGAGTGAGCCATCTAAACAGAGGCTCTGCTTCAATGTGACAGAGTAAACTGATCAGAATCACCTCAGTAACAGAGCAGATGGCACTCAATAGCTGTGACTTTGGACTGGTTACTGTATTTCTCTGGAGCTGTTTTCTCACTGATAATTATAAGATTGTTATGAGGAAAAATGCAATGCTTTAAGAACACAAAGGTAACATATATAGCCACCACCACCATTACAAGGCTAGTTTTATCCACCTGCCAAAGCTAAATAATAGGCTCTCCCTAATGGACAGAGGCAGAGAGTCTGCAGGCCTTTATTAACTGGGTATCAGACTCTGCTTTTCCTCCTGGAATAACCTTGATGCTATTTCATGTTATCTTAATTTGACTCATTTGTGGTTAATTTTTTGTCTGATTATAGAATACTAGAGGCCCAGTGCATGAATTCATGCATGGGTGGGGTCTGACCAGCCCAGCCCCAATTGGGGCGGATTGGGGCCATGCCTGTTGGGAGGAGGAGATGGTGGGAGGTTGGTCAGCCAGCCCACCCCAATTGGGGCCTGATCAGGGCTGGGCCAGCTGGGAGGAGGGGCTTCAGGCAATTGGCTGGTGGGTCCCGCCCCCAATTGGGGTGAGGGGGCCGATTGGGGGCCGGCGGCTAGGGGAGGAGCCGTGGGAGGTTGGCCAGCCAGCTCCACCCCTGATTGGTGTGGGGGTCCGATCAGGGGCAGAACTGGCTGAGGGAAGAGGCCATGTGCTGATTGGAGTGGTGGGGGCCCATTGGAGGCAGGGCCAGCTGGAGGGAGGGGCCGCAGGCTGTTGGCCAGCCAGCCCTGCCCCTGATCAGGGTGGGGGGGCTGATCTGGGGTGGGGCCATGTGGGGGGAGAGGCTGCAGGAGGTTGGCCAGACTGCCCCATCCCCTATTGGGAGGGTGATCAGGGGTGGGGCCAGCTCGGGGGAGAGGCTGCGGGCGATTGGGGTGGTGTGGGCCCATCAGAGGTGGGGCCAGCCAGGGGGAGGGGCTGCAGGAGGTTGGCCTATTGGGATGGGAGGTGTGATCAGGGGCGTAGCAGGCTGGGGGAAGGCCCCGCCCTCGATCAGGGTGGGAGAGTCTGATCAGGGATGCGGCCAAGGGCTGCAGGAGATTGGCTGGCCAGCCCCACCCTCTGATCGGGCTGGTTTGCTGACCACAGTGGGCATCATAGCGACCCGTCGTTCCGGCATTCTGGTCTCTGGCTTTATATATATATAGATATTTTTCCTAGATATTCAGTTTCCCCCAGATGATAACTTGATTAAGATTGTTGAATTTTTCACATCTCTTTTTAGATTCTTGTCCTCAGATTTCCATCTTTTAAATCCTCATATGTAACAAATCCCACATAAAGCTTTTTAAATTCATTATCTTTAATTCTAAAAAAAAAAAACACCTACATATTAGGATTATCTCCTGTTGATGGTGGGGGAAATCCAACTAAAATTCTGCCTGAAGCTGAAACCAGTTTGGCTCGGTGGATAGAGCGTCGGCCTGCGGACTGAAAGGTCCCAGTTTCAATTCCGGTCAAGGGCATGTACCTGGGTTGCGGGCACATCCCCAGTAGGAGATGTGCAGGAGGCAGCTGATCAATGTTTCTAACTCTCTATCCCTCTCCCTTCCTCTCTGTAAAAAATCAATAAAATATATTTAAAAATAAATAAATAAAATAAAATAAAATAAAATAAAATTCTGCCTGAATTTCTAGGATGATGACACTGAGTTTGAACTCTGGCCTGATGTCTTCAAATTCTGTTTTGTTTTGTTTCCTAACTTGTCATGGTGCAAATAGCTTTTCTCCTCTGCTTGCCATTTGGCATTTAGCTCCTAATATCCTCTGACTGTATTTATAGCAAGTTTACTTCTTTTCCTGAGCCATCTACACTAATAAAAGAGAAACATGGTAATTGGCGTACGACCGCTACCCTTCCCATTGGCTAATCAGCATATCCTTATGCAAATTAACTGTCAGCCAAGATGGCGGCCGGCAGCCAGGCAGCTGGAAGCGAACATGAGGCTTGCTTGCTCCAGTGACTGCAGACTCCAACGTTCCCCACCTGACTTGCCGGCCTCTGAGCTGGCAGTTTGAAACATTCTAACAAATATAGGCCGGGATCTCATAGCTGGAGTTATACATTGTTTCGATTATAGAACCGAAACAAACCAGATACCTGCTCTCAGAGCTAGAGCCAGAGCTAAAGCTGGCCCAGAATAAAATAAAAAAAAGGAGCAGTTGGGCGCTTCAATCAACAACCACCAGCCTGAAAGCAGCCCTCAGCCCCTCACCCAGACTGGCCAGGCACCCCAGTGGGGACCCCCACCCTGATCCAGGACACCCTTCAGGGTAAACCAGCCGGCCCCCAGGCCTCTATCCTATATAGTAAAAGGGTAATATGCCTCCCAGCACCGACACCCTTCAGGGTAAACCAGCCGGCCCCCAGGCCTCTATCCTATATAGTAAAAGGGTAATATGCCTCTGATCGGCCCTGCTCTGTGTGTGCGAGGCCTCCTGCACAGGATCAGCGTGACAGGGGGCAGCCGCCCAAAACCCCCTGATCGGCTCTGCTCTGTTGTGTGACAGGGTGCAG
>NW_005871122.1:529451-543991 GCF_000147115.1 Myotis lucifugus
AGGGTAGAGCCATAACCTCCCCATCGGCCCTGCCCTGAGTGCCGACAGTGGCGGCGCCCCAACCCCCTGATCGGCCCTGCTCTGTGGGTGATAGAGGGCGGTGCCCTAACTCCCCTATCGGCCCTACTCTGTGCGTGACAGGGGGGAGCTCCTCAACCCCCTGATGGGCCCTGCTCTGTGCATGACAGCGGGGAGCTCCCCAACCCCCTGATGGGCCCTGCTCTGTGCATGACAGGGGGCAGCGCCCAACCCCCTGATTGGCCCTGCTCTGTGCGTGACAGGGTACGGAGCCCCAACCCCCCTGATGGTCCCTGCTCTGTGCATGACAGGGGGCAGCGCCCCAACCCCCTGATTGGCCCTGCTCTGTGCATGACAGGGGGTGGTGCCGCAACCTCCCCATCGACCCTGCCTTGAGTGTGACAGGGGGCGGTGCCCCAACCCCCCAATCAGCCATACCCTGAGCATGACTGAGGGTGGCATCGCAACCTCCCAATCCGCCCTGCTCTGTGCATGACAGGGGGCGGCGCCCCAACTCCCCAATCAGCCCTGCTCTGAGCCCGACCAGGGGCTGCACCTAGGGATTGGGCCTGCCCTCTGCCACCTGGGAGCAGGCCTAAGCCAGCAGGTCGTTATCTCCCGAGGGGTCCCAGACTGTGAGAGGGCACAGGCCGGGCTGAGGGCCCCCCTCTCCCCCCGCCCCGAGTGCACAAATTTTTGTGCACTGGGCCTCTAGTCTTACCTAATAATAGACAAACATGTAAATTGACCATCCCTTCGCTACCCTCACCAGCCAATCAGGAGAGTATGCAAATTAACCCAACAAAGATGGCAGTTAATTTGCATACACAGGCGCGAAGCGGTGGAGCGAAGACTGAAGGCTCTAGCTGGAGCAGCGAAGACTGAAGGCTCGGGCCGGAGCAGCGAAGGCCTGGGTCCCGGGTGCTGGAGGAAAACCGGTGCCGGCAGCCAGGGGAAGGGAAGGCCTACTGCACGAATCTCTTTGTGCAACAGGCCTCTAGTAGAAAATAATATTTGGAAAATTTAAAAGTAAAAAGAAAATAAGAGTCACTCATATTCTCAGCATACAATTTTGTGTTTTGATCTATATGTTTCTAGTATTCTAATATTGTCTCCATGTATAAACTTTTTAAATATACAATATATAAATAAAATATTTGTTAAAAATGTGAATATCACATATAAAATTAAAAGTATTGTTTTTGGCACAGAAATAAAACTAAAGTCCACTCTGACCATCAATCCAACACTAGTTCCAACCCCAATTTCCAAGACACTCTGAGTTTGGTGAATAACCTCCCAGTCCACTGTTATAATTTTACATAAATACATGTAAATATATAATAGTATATTTTGTGGATGACTTTGAAAATATATGTGTCATAGTGAATGTATTAATTTACAGTTGGCTTCTTCACTGATTCTCCTTAAAGCACTTGCACACTTTGTTACGTTTACTCCTAGATATTGTATAGGGCTTGTTGCAATTTTGAATGGAATTCTTTTTTCAATTCCATTTTATAATGGATTATTGCCAGGATATAGGGAAGTAATTGATTTTGGTATGCTGATCTTTGTATCCATTAACCTTGCTATACACTTATTACTCCTTTTCTACTTCCTTGTTACCAGCAGAGAAAGTAGGTGCCATTTGTAGTTCTAAAAAATGGAACAATTTAAGAGAGTCTTTAAAAATAACAAAATTCTAATATAATGAAACTGTGGTGTCCACAAGATTCTTGATAATAAGAACTGGCCTACCATGCTTTATTGACTTGTAGCTCAGTCAGACATTAGGGAAACTAGATGGCTGCCTCTCTTTATGTGTGCCTACAAGATAATTTCACTGACTTTCTGTGGCTTTGTAGCATCATAGCATAAAGCTGTAGTTATAGTCACTTTTCCAAGGCCTAAAGTCTTTTGGTGGACTACGGTGATGAAAATGATGGTAAGCCTCTAAGGCAGCGGTTCTCAACCTGTGGGTCGTGACCCCTTTGGGGGTCCAACGACCCTTTCACAGGGGTCGCCTAAGACCATCGGAAAACACATATATAATTACATATTGTTTTTGTGATTAATCACTATGCTTTAATTATGTTCAATTTGTAACAATGAAAATACATCCTGCATATCAGATATTTACATTATGATTCATAACAGTAGCAAAATTACAGTTATGAAGTAGCAACGAAAATAATTTTATGGTTGGGGGTCACTACAACATGAGGAACTGTATTAAAGGGTCGAGGCATTAGGAAGGTTGAGAACCACTGCTCTAAGGGCTAAATTGCAGGGGATTGAGGGGAGAGAAGTGTTCTAAACAAATACTGAAAGTTAATGCAGTGTCACCATAATTCCCATAGTAAGCAGTTAGCAATAAAAAGAAAATTATATAATTCTTGTTGAAGATAAAGTTACATCTTACAGACCATTGATGTAGATTTAAGCTCTAAAGTGAAATGACTTTTCATATATGCAGATTTTTATGCCAGTCCTAATTTTCATTTGCATCATTCCAAGAAGGCCAATGGATTTTGCTTATATCTGCCCGTGCAAGATGAATACACAGTAAAGTCATCTGCCCATTCCAGTGGAATTAAGAGTTAACCAGCCAGGGCCATGCAATGGATTCATCAGCAATGACCATTATCAACCACAATAATTTAGCCGTCCTTTTATTCTATCTTCCTAGTCTTTGTAGATAAAACTATTATAGAAAACTTGCCTCTTTATCTTTCTTTCCAGAAGCATTTCATTCAGATTAAAAAAAAAGCATCAACACAAAATGTATGTTCCAAGATGAAATCTTCCCAAAGGATTTTTAAATAGTGACTGTGGACAGCCCATCTCCTCCACCTCCCAATCAGATTTAGGGTTTGCAAAACACTCTATTGGGATGAACAAATAAACATTTGATGTAAGTACCTTAAAGAAAAAAATGACTTGTTTCAAGGCACAATGGATCTGAGCCCTTGCCAAACTCTCAAAGGCACAGGAAGCTCGGTGATGTCAGGGTTCTTTTGCCTGATAGTATAGTGCCTGTTTTTGTGCAAGTAGGTATCTATTGAGTTTAAAATAAACATTCTCCAAACTATAAAATATATTTTTTTATTTATAATGATCATTATAGAAAAAATAGGTGGGAAAAATTACAGACTTGGCACAGACCATTGGCCTTGGAAAAGCTAGTTTTCCTTTTCTTACCTGTTTGAAAAATGCCAAATTGGCCATGACTGAATTGGTTTCCTGACTCCCACTCCCATAGGATGGATAAAATTCATGAGGTCTCTGAGGACAGTGACGTAAGAGTTTGAAAATGTCTACATAGTTCTAAATTAAATCATTAAGTCTTAAAACTGAACATTTTAATTTATATATATATATATATATATATATATATATATATATATATTATCATTATTATTGATTTCAGAGAGGAAAAAAGGAGAGAAAGATAGAAACATCAATGATGAAAGAGAATCATTAATTGGCTGCCTCCTGCATGCCCTACACTGGGGATTAAGCCCACAACCCAGACATGTGCCCTAACCAGGAATTGAACTGTGATCTCCTGGTTCATAGGTTGACACTCAATCACTGAGCCACACTGGCTGGGCTGAACATTTTTATTTTATTCTAAAAAAAATAGACAACATAAATAGATGGCTATAGTAGAAGTTAAGGGAGTGGGTAGATGCCCTGTGTGGTGAATAATTATGCTCTTTCTGGGTTGTAATGTGGCCCAAGGGATCACCATAATTTATGCTATGCAATGCAACACATATCCTGCTATTGCAAAGAATAGATCAATCTCAATTTAAGAAAATCTGACACACTTTGAATTAGAACATAGGTCATATCCCAGGACCTATGTCCCATCACACAGTTTTTAGATTCAGAAAAAATAAAAATTATCATTAATGAAATGAACAATTTCTAGAATCATGGTTAAAAATAGTGTTAATAAAAATATCTTAGAAGGATTTTTTAGTAGCATATCAATATCATTTTTCGAGGAAAAAAGTGATATTTAATAGCATTTTTCTATGCTTAAGAAATGCAAGCTTTTCCTACAAACTTAGTCACTATACAAAAAGATATTTCCTTCCATTATAATTTCACTCTTAATAGTTTGGAATCACACTAATCTACTTAGTCATACATGTGTCTTTTCAAAAACATCTGACAACATGAAAACAAAATTTATTCTCAGAAAGGATTGTGAAACATACTATGACTAAAGCAGAATACATTATATCTCTTAAAAGGAAATCTTGGTGGAAAGCAATAGTTTAATTGTAAAGTGCTCTTAATATGGGGAAAAAAAGAGAATAATTCTTTGGCATACATTGGTATAACTCAAAAAAAGACTTACTCATTGGGCTAAGAGACAAATCAAGCATGCAATTTCCTTTTTTTCCATAAGTGGAGGTTTTAAAGTGCTTTAATCATTAGCCCTACATTTATACTTTTTTCATGCTTAATCTATTACTGAAAATATAATAATAAGTGAAGAAAGTGAGGAAAGAGAAGAGCATGAGAATAGAAATTGAGTGCTTTGGGAAGCAGGGCTTTATCTAAAAAGAACACTCCTCAAAGGGTCTGTCCTTCCCTATAAGCAAGGGAAGAATTGGAACATACTTAGAGGAGCCTTGCCATGTTCTTTAGGAGGTGACTAAGATAGTGATAGCTCAATGGCATGGAGTACACCTCCTAACAATGGCTTCTGAGGCACATGAACCAATCGCTGCAAGCTGCAGTGACCTTGAGCAATTACACAACAGCAGCACTTCTTTGTAATGATCTTCAGCCCACTAAAAATCAGCTGCTAACATCCCTGAGCATGACTGGGGAAGCATGTGAACCTAGAAGAGGATGGTAGGTACCCACAAAATAGGTACTTCTCGGAGTTTAACTTCTTTCTGAGAAACAATGATGTTGAGCAGCGATGCAGGGTGGTCACAGCAAAGGTTTTCTGCAGATGGAGCAGCTGTTCAGATCTGAGGCCATGAAGATAACTGGGCCACTACAGATCTTGGCTCAGTCATTTTATAAAGGCCCAAAAGAATCTTATGGAGATTTTTTACATCATTGAAGCAAAGGAGTTTTCTGAGACAACTGTGGGAGTGTTTGGGATTTCTCAAATATGAGTTCTCATAACCCCATTTGCCTATGTCTACCAGTTTGCAGATAGGCCATGTATTCATGATGGCACAGAATTATGCAGTAAGTCTCCACAGGTTAAGGTAAATAGATACAATTACTAAAAAAAAAATCTTATACAGACAAACATTTGTCAAAATACAATATGTTTGAAGTCATTTCTGTCTTTGAAGTCTGCCCGAATTATCTTCCTTATAATTGGCAAAAATAAAACAAGGAAGTTTTCCCAGGCTTCTTTGCAGACATGGTTCAATTCAGCAAATGGAAATTAAGTCAGTAGTTTCTTAGTCCTTTTGTAAGTTGTTTCTTTTTGTTTTGCTTTACTTGGTTGTGAGCAAGAAGAAAAATGATATAAGCACTTTAGAAAAATTAGGAGAAACATGTCATCATTGTGTCAAAATTATTTAGCTGAAAAGGATGCATTATTTTTAATGTGTATTCATTACCCACTCCATAACGGCTCAAATGCCATGACTGGAGAATGCAAACTGTTGTTAATATGCATTGGAGCTCCACCTTGCCAACTGCATTGATTGTAATTAACTGACAGATTGACAGCTACTTATTGATGGATTGTGTGGGGAAGGTTCCTTTAATGTTACTATGTATAGTTTTGATGCATATTCACAAAATAAATAATTAGCATATTTCAGACTGAGCATATCTAGTCTTGCATTTTTTCTGATATCCATAAATACAACCAGTGCAGTAAAAGAGCACTGCACAAACTAAGAATAACTACATGAGCAGCAACCATTTGTTGTGCCATTTGCATCCCTGGCTGTTATAAAGTAGTAAAATAAGTAAGTAATCTCTTCTAAGAATTATAATACATAACAATGAATTTTGAATAAAAATGCATTTTTATCATACACACAAAACCAAATGTCTCTGCACTAAGATGGGTTCAGAAAGGACATACCTGCTCATTTGGTTAGTTTCTAAACTTGGGTAGGTAGGTGGAGAGGAGCAAATGGCAGTTGGAATTGCATGGATGCTGAGGTCAGGCAAACGGGATTAAAAATCCTCTACCACTTATTAGCAATGACCTTGGACATACTATTCAGTTAACTATTCACTTTTCTCCTTTGTAAAATGGGAATTACAGTTTGTACCTCAAAGATTTAATTTCAATACTAAAGAATAATGTAACTTAAGCACAGTATCTGGCACATAGTAAATACTGTATAAATTATAGTTACTATTATTACTGAACCAAAATTAATAGAATAAAGCTCATTGTGACTACAAAGAAATTATGGACGGACACTATCAGCCTTTCCCAAAATTGAAATGGTATCAGTGAACAGCCAATGCAGAATTCAGCTTTTAAGTCCCTTCTTTCCACAACTATTTCAGTTTTGTCCAATTCTTACACCCTTTTTTTTTCTGATTCCTGAGTTCTGCCTTCCTTCACCAAAAAGATCCTGAAGTGGTCAAGAAAAAGGATTACCACAAACACCCCATGCACAATTATCACGTCATCTTCCCATGAAAAAGAAATTGACAACTAACTGCTAATTTCACCGTTCTAGAATAAAGTTTTTCCCCCATATACCAAACCTACGCATGGAAATAAAGTGGCCCCTGATTGTGAGGCAATGATGTGGTTGGAATGAATGCTAAAAAGTCTTTACCAAAGAGTATACTGGAGCATCTTCCTCTTACTCTAGAAATTTTATTAATAGGGCTTAGGCAAATCAAGGGATATTATATATAGATTCCTTGTTACTTTTAATTAAAAAATATTCCAAAATCCATGGTTTCATAATCTACCTGCCCCTCATAAGGCTGTTTGTTCCAAACACCACCATGGCTGGGAACTGGAACATCCAACCATGCATACCAATGAATTGTGAGATTCAGTGTTCCAGGCCAGCACATGAGCAATCAAAGAATATATCATTCACTTAATTATAGAGGTCACTGGGAAATGGTGAAGAGGTAGCTAATCAGTACTCTTAACTGAGCTCACACTATAGACCGTCAGTGCTCTAAACTCCTGAGATTAGCACTGATGTATACTTAGTTTTCACTGATAGATTGCAAAATTCTTGTATGTTGTTTATATTATTGGAAGATTGATTTTATTTTTCCACTACTCTGGTCTTATTTTCATGAAGCCTACATTTGTATAATCCCAACCTTGCCATGGAATTAAAGTTTTTAATTTGAAGATATGCCCTAATTCTGAAAGAGAGACTGAGAGAGAATGAGAGATCCAGGACTATTGTATTTCCTATAAAGTGGTCTACAGATGAGTTTGCTGCTGCTAAATAGATGATCCATTTTGTATACTTCTATCCTACTTTTTGTGGACTTTAAAATCTTGACAGTACTGTAAAGTGATGGCTTTGTTCATTTCAAAGCACAAAGAAGAAGAAAAAAAATCTATCAACAAATATTTCACCTGAGTACTTTTCTAAGTGTTTTGAATTCCAGCTGTGTTGTATTCTCTCACATAAAAGCAAAGATGCAAGTCATCTCAGACAAGTTTGACAACAAATCATAAGGTCATGCAGTACTTTCCTCATAGCTTTTAAACAGCAGTATCAGTCAGAATCACATTTAAACTGTGGTTGACCTTCACGGTAGCTAAAACAACACAGGAGTAGACCTACCAATGTCCTTGTGTAAGTTCCATGATTTCAAATCTGGAAGAATTGAAACAGATTGTTCAGAGCATATGTGATTATCACTCATGAAATTGTATTGTATTTTTTGTCTGCTGCAGTGGCATCTCCAAGAAAAGAAAGAATGACAATTTAATACAAATTAAATCTCAGTACAGGCAACATGTTCATCACACATCAGAGATAAATACATTTTGAAGTATTTTGGAATACCTTTACGTACTTGTCCAGCATTATCAACAAAGCTTAAAGCCTGGAAACTTGTGGAGTGGTGTGGTGAGCCTAAAACAACTCAGGAAGTCAGCTGTGAACATCCTCAGCATCCCATCACCCAGGAGCAAACCGTCTTCTGGGGGAGAGAGGCCTCAGAGGTAAAATGCCAAGCTTCTTTGGTTTCATTCTCCGAATCTATAATTAAGGTACAGATGCATAATCTGTAGGGGAGGCCAGGGGATTGTCAAGGGCGGGGGAAAAAAAGGAGAAATATGTAATACTCTTTGTAATAATTTAAGCAATAAAAAATATATTAAAAAATGAACATAAATATAAAGTGAAAGGATCTTTGATTCTATAACTTGTTACAACCCATACAAAAGAATTGAACTCTCAACTGCTGTATCTCTATTTACTTTCAGAGAAGCTTGCCTGAGAATGATACTAATAACCTTCCCATCACTACCGCTTGCCCATATCTTATAGCTGTGAAGTCTATGGAAGTTCTGGCTCTGCTACTCAAAAAAGCCATAAGCTGAATTTGATGGTCAAGAATCTGGTTTGCCTTGAAGTGATAATCTTTCCTGAGTTCATTCATATAACATAAAAATAGGCAATGTCATCTTCATAACAATAATTCAAGGAAATAATAATTTGAAAGCCATTGTAATGGCGACGAAACATAAGGAAAATATAAATATAATCATAACTTGAAATGCAGATGTTTTCCTGATTAGTTTAAAAACCAGGAAAACATCTTTTTGAGCCAGCTGACATTTTTCACCTCATCGATTTTCACTGCTCATTAAGACATGATCAACTGTTCACTGGAGTTTCATTTCCTTTAATTCTTTTCTCCTCTTACTCAGCACTTCTCTAAATCAGTGCTTCATTTCAAACTAATGGCCACTGTAAAATATTAGCAGCAGTTGATATTCCTCTCTCCACTCATTTCCTACCTTAATTCCTAAATTTAGCAGTCGGCCTCTAATGTAGTAATAAGATGTAGCTACTAGTACCTGGTAGGTTGTAAGGAGCCTTCCAACTCCCACCATCTGCTCACATGCACACACACACACACACACACACACACACACACACACACCCCTCTCCAATCCAAGCTGCCACTCCCTAAGTTCCATCATTAATGGTCTTGGTCTGTCTATGAAAATGAAAACTTTTCATGAAAGGGAACACAAGTAGGTCATGTTTTAACAACAGAGTTTAAAGAGGTAGACCAGAGGACCCCAGACATGTAGGAGTAAGAATGGGTGAGAGTTCAACAAGTTAGTGCAGGACACAGAGGAGGGAAGCTAACACACACTAACACATAGGTCTTGATTTTGCTTACAGATGCATATACACACAAACACACGAAGAAGTGCTCAAGTAAGAGTTCAGCTCAATTGGCTATCACAATCATTTAGGAACTCTTGATCCTAGCCTCTATCACAGTCCTAAAATATTATAATATCACATGTCATTTACATTCACATTTCTCCCACAGCGCTACAGATGCCTTGAAGGAATAGACAGTGCCTTAGCATTAAATACAGAGTTGACAGCACACCAAAATTACTTAGTTTTATAAAAACACAGAAATCCAAGTCTTGCTCCAAACCTATTAAATGAATACCTATGTAATTATGGCCTGAACAGCTATATTTCTAATAGCTCTAGGGATGCATATGCAGCATGAGTTGAGAATAATTATATTAGATAGATGTTGAGTGAAAGAAATAGCCCTGCTTATGTCCTTTGTACCTACCTCTACACTAGGAAATGTAAACAGAGTTGTGGTATTGCACAACTCTAGAAGGCCCCACTCACCTAAACTACAATGTAGATGAAACCTCTTGGAGTTAAGTGACCCAGTGGCTTTGGAAGATACACAAAGGTCCTGGGCACAAAAAGTCAAGGGGAAAAATTGGCTGATGCTTCCATGTCTTCAGTGTCTGCAACTTCAAAAACTTACAATGACAGGGTTTAGTTATGGATCAAAAGAAAAACTTGCCATGAAAAATAAAGAGCAGACTATCTCTCATCTCCAATTCTCCCCTCACAGTTGCCACCGCCTTACTGAGTATCTGCAGCATAAGTCTAAGGCATTGCATCTTTTGCTGCTAAGAGCCTGTAGGTCCTAATTACCTATCTAATGGTTACTATTTCCATCCTGTGGGTTTATTGGGACCTCCCCTGAGAAAATTGTGCCCAATTCCCTTCAAAATTCTGCTCCTTAATGACATGTCTCTTCCAAACATAACAAAACAAGTACTTTACCCAAAGCACTAAAGGCTTGGAAAATGGATTGCAGCTGTCATTTTGCTCGAGTAGACCAAAAGTCAACTTCCAAATGCAGTAATGTGTTAGCAAGAACAGTAAAAGTGGCACCAACATAAAAACATGGGACACTGATGCTTAGAGACATTCTCTTCTATACCAGGATTTGTGTTCTATTACAAATACATCAAGGCTTGGGTGGACATTCCAAGGAGGAGGGGCCCTATGATGGCAGGACAGATTGCTTGGACTCATACATTATTGCTGGAGCCATGTCCTCATTTTCTCTCCAAATTCTCTACAGTAAGACTTTTCAAACTTTAATGTGCTTAGTAATTACCTGGGGATCATGTCAACATGCATATTCTGATTCAACAGGTCTGAGGCTAAGCTCGAGGTTGCAATTCTAACAAGCTCCCAGGTGATACAGATGCTGACTCTGACCACACTTCAGTTGTAAGTACTGAAGAATTGCATGATGAGCACACAAGAAACTCGGATAAATATTCTCTGGATCTCATAACCACATTGTGATATCTAAGTACAGAATGCCTTCACCCCATAAATAGCGGTTCTCAATCTGTGGGTCCACCCCTTTGGCGGTCAAACGACCCTTTCACAGGGGTCGCCTAAGACCATCCTGCATATCAGATATTTACATTACGATTCATAACAGTAGCAACATTACAGTTATGAAGTAGCAATGAAAATAATTTTATGGTTGGGTCACAACATGAGGAACTGTATTTAAAGGGCCAGAAGGTTGAGAACCACTGCGACCTTCTGATGTTAATTTAGTTAATTTGGAAAGTTGAGGAGCAAGCAAACAAATAAATACTTCCCGAGCTATTATTCAGAAGGAAAGATTAACTTTGTCATTAACTTGCATGATTAAATAAATTATCAGGGCAGAAACTAGGTAACAGCCTTAAGTTATAATTGTGATATGTTCACATTCCAAGTATTCTCTCTGCTGCTACTAATATCTTCAAATCCTTGCTAAAGCAGTAATTCAGAATGTCCATGTAAGAATTTCAAGACTTAACCCAAGGTTACCAGAACTCTATTATATAAGAAAATATCAAGTCCTTCTAGAAAGCCACTCTCTCCAAGAGCATTACAGCCACTCAGAGCAAGTGAAATAAAACACAGCAGAAACCATGGCACACAAGCAACGATGCTCAGCAGAATCTGTGGACTACTCAGGTTTGTTCTGATTGCCACTTTCAATCCTCCCTCAGTTTTGTTCCTGCCTTGGCATTCTTCTTTCTGATTCGGAATTCCCCCTTGTTAAATGACAACTTTAGAGGTTATTTCTTAAAGTTATATTATTGATTATTGAAACTTGAATTTGGGATCAGAAAGGTGAAGCAGATGTGTGAAAATTTTCTTCTACAGGTATATTTTCTCTCTTTGTTGAGAGATGCACTGAAGCCACAGCACTGATCGAAATTTAGATCAGGGGTGTGTTTTAGATCAAAATGCATCATGAATCAAAAAGTAATTTTGTCCTGGAAAATGAAACCCAGACAGAAGTGTGTCCTAATGTATTAATGTTACTCTCCTGCATAAGATGAAGTAGTTAAGCCAATAGTACAGATCCTGCTTCCTCTGCCATTGTCTTAGGGCAGAATACACCCCACCAACAGAACAGCTTCATGGGAGAGGGGTTAGAGAAAGGCTTTTCTGCTTTGGTGGATAAAAATGAAGTGGGAAGTTCCTATAAAAGTTAATACAAAGTCATATCCCTGGTCCGTTGCAATATCCTTTGCCAGTATGGTCAGTTGACCCCAAAACTCATCATTCTAGGGAAAAAAAGGTCATTTTCCCCCACACCATCTCAATACCCAAACCTCATATCCTGGGAAACCCCCTCAGTCCTGGGAAAAACAGGACAATTGTTCATTCTAGTCCTGTATCCTAATTCTAATCCTCTGGCCTTACCTCTGATGTTAAACATCTGTGCTGCTAAGCTATGGTCCAGAAGGTGTAATTGAAGCCACATTTTCTATAATCCTTATCTATCCCAGGGTTAAATATAGCCATATTCATGACAATATCTCTCTCCAGTGAAAGAACTACATACGGACGGGCAGCTCATGACATAGGCTGCTCCATTTTTTTTCCTTTTTTATATGCCTCATATAAACGGACTTCTTATGCCCTGAGAGCACTGAATACAATCAAACTACGAGGTGAGATATAGATAACTGAAATAATTACAAATTATTAAAATTAGTCTATGCTCAAAATGATTTACTTCAACATTCTGACTTGTTCGTCCATCCTATCCTGCCTTAAACATTTCCGTAACCAGTTTCAGCATGTCTGTAATCCTATCAAATTTCTATACATGGCCACAGTCCACCTTATCTACACCAAGCTCCTAGCTCATCTCCAGCTCTCCCAGACCTTCAGTCTCATCTACATGGACTGGAGATGGTAGAATCTATCATGCCCAAAAGGACTACTAAATCCTAATAAAAGTAACTTATACTCTGAAGAAATGAGGCTACACCTGAGAAAATGTTTCAAGTTGGAATTAGAGAATGAATTGAATTATAAAATATGTTACAAAGGATTACATGTTAGAAGGGGAGGAGGAACACAGTGCAAAAGTTCTAGGTTTTATTATGTGCCTATGATTTTCTCACTAGATTCATGTTCTCAAGTTTCTCACATTCTTCTTTCAAACATTCAACTAATGTTTATTGAGCTCCATGCTGGACCAAGAGTTGTGTCCTCTGTTTATGGTGGTGTGGTGGGGGTACAGTTAGAAAAATATAACAGGAAGTCTTTTACTATAAGAAATGTAATGAGGTGTCTTAGAGGGAAAGAAGAGCTGTAACATTTTCATACTTACAAAACTTCTAAGAGACAATCTAGAATACTCCTTTACAGAGAATTGTAAGTACCAAACAAAAAGGCTTAAACCATATCTTCTATGTCATCCCTAAATACACACATAGCCTTTGGGAGTCCTCTTCCATATTCCTGACATTTAGGCTGGGTCACAAGGAGCCCTGAACTCTATCTGATCTAACCCAGGCAGGAAATATCTGGTCTTAACATAAATCTGAGCATCCAATTTCACCTGAGAAACTTTGATCCCAATTTCCATAAATTCCCACACTATACAATGATAGAGGACATAATTCATAATTCTGTTCAAGTCATACTCCTCTTTGGAAAAATGCTTGTGAAAAATTTCTGGCTTGCTCTGCCCCTTTATGGATGACCATGTTGATATTAAAAACTTGTTAAACACCAGTGGTTAGCTTATTTAATTTTTCTTCTCAAAGTGGGTGTTTTTCCTGAACTTCCTCTATGCACCTACAACTTTGCGCTCCTACCCAAAATCTTTTCCTACAGAAGACTGACAGTCATGCTAAGTTGAGCCCTAACAAATGACTTTGTGGTGCTGTGAACCAGGTTGGACCAGTGATCAAATTTTATTCCAATGAACCAATACCAGGTCTTCTAAGTGCACACACCTGTCCTATAACTTAGCCAAATCCTGATAGAGCATTTCCTTTTCACTCTCTGCTACCATGTTCCATTCAGAGAGTCATGCATTGAAAATAATTCACTTTCTGCAAAATAACTCTGAACCTCATGGTTTTTGGCCGGCAGCATGCTGTTTTCCATTTCAGTGATTCCTGCTCATTTGCTGCTCTGATCACTGGATCAGTCCCAGTAGCACAAGATGCCATTAAGCCCTGCTCAGGTGGCTCTAACCTTACATCATGCCAAAGGAACTCAAAATTCCAGTTATGCCAATGGCACCAAAGCACCCTAGCTTTTTTGTTTTTAATTTAAATTATTTATTGTTACACATGTCTCCTTTTCCCCCAGTGACTTCTCCCTGGCCGTTCCCACCCCCCAGCACATGCCCTCATCCCCCTACTGTCTGTGTCCATGGGTTATGCTTATATGCATGCATACAAGTCCTTTGGTTGATCTCTTACCCTCTCCCCACCCCTTGCCTTCCGTCTGAGGTTTTTTTTTTAATTTTTTAATTTTTTTATTGCTTAAAGTATTACAAAGGGTATTACATATGTCTTTTTTTTCCCCGCCCTTGACAATCCCCTGGCCTCCCCTACCCCCCAGTGTCTTATGTCCATTGGTTATGCTTATATGCATGCATACAAGTCCTTTGGTTGATCTCTTACCGCCCCCCTCCTGCCCCACCCCGCACCCTCCCCGGCCTTCCCGCTGCAGTTTGACAATCTG
>NW_005871122.1:544645-583302 GCF_000147115.1 Myotis lucifugus
ACCTGTCAGAATGGCTATCATCAACAAATCAACAAACGACAAGTGCTGGCGAGGATCTGGAAAAAAAGGAACACTCGTGCACTGCTGGTGGGACTGCAGACTGGTGCAGCCACTGTGGAAAACAGCATGGAGTTTCCTCAAAAACTTAAAAATGGAACTACTATTGGATTCAGTAATACCACTTCTAGGAATATAACCCAAGAAATCAGAAACACCAATCAGAAAGGACATATGCACCCCTATGTTCATAGCAGCACAATTTACAATAGCTAATATTTGGAAACAGCCTAACTGTCCATCAGCAGATGAGTGGATTAAAATACTGTGGTACATCTACACCCTAGCTTCTTAAGGGGGAGATTCTGAATAATACAATTCATTTCTCATTTTGAAATGAGCACAGAATCCTTTCAGTGGATACCAGTCTGTTGCACAAAGAAAATCTAATTCTTTAGAGGTATCACAAGACTACTGGAGGTTGAAGAAATTCTCATTATCATTTTCATCAACTGACATCCTGAAGAGGTCCCTTAAGGCTGCCCTTGTTGAGGGGCTCTATAATAAGTAGAGCAAATCTATTGCAAGGTCCTTCTGGCACTTAAATGAACAAACTGCTCTCAGTGCTTGAGAAAAATCTGCCTCATACAAAATTTTATGCCATAGTAAGGCTACTGTGTGTTTAATGATGTTTATCTGTCATTGACCAATTAGGAAGGAAATAACATAGTGCAAGGAAAAGGACCTCTACTTGGTTCCTTAAGTGTTTATGATATATAAAATGGGCATGAAGAAAACAAATTATGAAACACAGCCCTGCCCTAGCCAGTTTGGCTCAGTGGATAGAGCGTCAGCCTGCGAACTGAAGGGTCCTGGGTTGGATTCCAGTCAAGGACACATGTCAGGGTTGCTGGCTCAATCCCCAGTGAGAGGCATGCAGGAGGCAGCCAATCAATGATTCTCATCATTGATGTTTCTATCTTTCCCTCTCCTTCTCCCTTCCTCTCTGAAATCAATAAAAATAAAATGTTAAAAATAATAATAAATAAATAAATAACATAAAATAAAACACAGCCCTATTTTAATCTTCTTAGTTTTGTAGAAATTTTCCTTGACTCTATGCTGCATTTTCCAATGTGTTTAAGAGAATTCACAATTGATTAATATACTTACAAATTACATTAAACCTGAATATACTGATTTAGTGGTATGTGTGTTTGTGAGCTATAGAGCTAATAAGGATCTTAGCACTGTACCCAAGACTGAACAGCAGTGACAGACTATCTTTGTATTCTAAAGATGTTGAATATGTTATAAAAGGGTACACTTGTTCCAATGTGCTTAAAGCAAGTATAAGAGTGCAAAACCTTTGTATGCTAAATTGAAATATTACTTCTAATTTAAAAATTAGGATATGATAGTCTCACATTTATATTTTTAAACAAAAATCATATAAATATTCATTTTAATATATAAAACTTGCAATTGGTTGAGAAGGCATCGCATCTTTTCAGAGGAGCAGTACAGTGTCATAGTCAGAAACATGAAGATGGAAGTTCAACATAGAATGGTTAGAATTCTAGGCTGGTAGCCCTGGCTGGTTTGGCTCAGTGGATAGAGCGTCAGCCTGCGGACTCAAGGGTCCCAGGTTCGATTCCAGTCAAGGGCGTGTACCTTGGTTGCGGGCACATACCCAGTAAGGAGTGTGCAGGAGGCAGCTGATAGATGTTTCTCTCATCAATGTTTCTAATTCTCTATCCCTCTTCCTTCCACTCTGTAAAAATCAATAAAATACATTTTTTTAAAAAAAGAATTCTAGGCTGGCAACTTAGTAACTTTGTGAACTGAGACAAGTTTATTTAAACTCTTTTGGGCCCCATTTCCTCATCTTTAATGATAACAAAAATACCTGACCCATTGGTGTTGTGAGGACTAGATAAGAGAATGTACATAAACCACTTAGCATAGTGGCTGGTACATATGTTACGTGCTTAATAAAAACATAATTTGTAAAGTTCACTGCATTTTATAATTTTAAATGTGTGGCTGACATCAAAATATATATATTTTAGTGATATCGATGGACATTTATTGAGAACCTGCATATTCCAAGTGCTATTTTAATTATGGGAACTATGAAAAATGCAAGCCACTTGCTCCCAATGAAATTATTACATATGTAAAGAGCTGCTTGAATTATAATAAAAATATTCCTACTAAATAATGAGAAATATGGATTTCTGATGATACAAACTTAATATAGAGAAATCACTTCACTCCTATATATAATAATAAAAGCTTAATATGCTAATTAGACTGAACAGCTGAACGACCTTCCAGATGTCCTTCCGGATGAAGCTGGGGCTGCGAGGGTTGAGGCAGCTGCCACAGCTGCAAGGGCCAAGGCAGAGGCAGCCATTGCGGCTGTGAGAGCCAAGCCCTTTGCACAAATTTCATGTATCAGGTCTCTAGTACACTAATAATTAATAATCAGAAGGAAAAATGAAGAAAACAATACCATTCACAATAGCATTAAAAAGAATAAAATACTTAAGAATAAACTTAACCAAAGAGGCAAAATACCTGTTTTGTAAAATACCTTCAACAAAACAAAAAAAGCAACTCTGAAACTATAAGACATTGAAGAAAGAGATCATAAGTAAATAGAAGGATATATACTATGTTCATGGATTGGAAGGATCAATATTGTAAAAATAACCATACTACCCAAAACAACATACAAAGTCAATTCTTATCAAAATTCCAATGTCATCCTTCTCAGAAGTAGAACAAATAATCCTAAAATTTATATGGAAGCACAAAGGCCTCGAATAGCCACAGCAGTGTTGAGAAACTGGATCTTATACCATAAAAAAAAAACACCTCAAAATGGGTTAAAGATATAAGTGTAACACCTGAAACCATAAAACTCCTAGCAGAAAACATAGGAACTACTTGACATCAGTCTCAGTAATATCTTTTTAGATACGTCCCTTCAAGCAAGGAAAACAAAAGCAAAAATAAACAAATGGGACTACATCAAACTAAAAAGCTTCTGCACAGCAAAGAAAACCTTCAACAAAACAAAAAAAGCAACCTATTGAAACAGATAATATATTTGCAAATGATATATCTGATAAGGAGTTGATATCCAAAACATATAAAAAAACTCAGACAACTAAACAACAAAAAATAAACAATCCAATAAAAAATGGGCAGAGAAGCCCCACCAGGGTGTGGCTCAGCAGTTGAGTGGTGATTCAGAAACCAAGAGGCCACCAGTTTGATCCCCAGTCAGGGAACATGCCGGGTTGCAGGCTCGATCCCAGTGAGGTGCCATGCAAGAAGCATCCAATCAATGATGTTCATCTCTCAGATCAATGATGTTCCTCTCTCATCAATGTTTCTATCTCTCTATCCCTCTCCTTTCCTCTCTCTCTAAAAATCAATAAAAACATTCTTTTTTAAATGGGCAGAGAAAATAAAAAGATATTCCTCGAAAGAAGACATACAGATATAAAAAGTTGTTCAACACCACTCATCATCAGGGAAATGAAAATCAAAACCACAATGAGATACCACCTCACACCTATCATGATGGCTAAACAAAAAGTCAACAAAGTTGGTGAGAATGTGGAGAAAAGGAAAAGAACCCTTGTGCAATGTTGGTGGGACTGAAAACTGGTATATCCTTTAGTATGGAGATTCCTCAAAACACTAAAAATAAATATACCATAGGACCTACCAATTCCACTTCTGGGTATTTAACCCAAACAAAACAAAAACACTAATTTGTAAAGATATATGCACTCCTATGTTCATTGTAGCACTATTTACAAGAGAGCCAAGACATGGAAGCAACCTAGGTGTCCACAGATAGATGAATGGATAAAGAAGGTGTGGTATGTGTAGACCATACATAAAATATTACACAACGACCCTGTTCAGGTAGCTCAGTTGGTTAGAGCATCTTCCAGATATTCCAAGATTGCAGGTTTGATCTCGGTCAGGGCACATGCAAGAAATGCATAAGTAAGTAGAACAACAAATCAATGTTTCTCTCCTTTCTTCTCTCTCTCCAAAATAAATAAATAAATAAATAGATAGATAGATAGATAGATAAATAAATAAATAAATTTTTTAAAAGAAACATTACACAGCAATAAAAAGAACGAAAAAGAATGAAATCTTGCCATTTGGGAAAACATGAATGTATTACGCTAAGTGAAATAAGTCAGGCAGAGGAAGACAAATATATATGCTTTCACTCATATGTGCAATCTTCAAAAAATATAACAAACAAACAAAACAAAAACAGATTCAGAAACAGAGACCAAAGGGATGGTTACCAGAAGGGAGTGGGGTAGGAGAAGGGGTGAAAAGGGGAAGGTGAATATAGTCAATAATATTGCGATAAGTTTACACAATGACAAATGATTACTAGAAATAGTGGGTTGATCACACTGTAAGGACTGAAAATATTGAAACACTGCATTATACACCTGAAATTAATATAACCAATATCAGATTGTGTACCAACTATAGTTAAATTTTAAAAAATACTAAAAAAAAAGAAAAAAAGAAAAGAAGAATGCCTGGCTTTCCTTCTCACAACTTCACATTTAAATACTAATGCACAGACAGAGAAATGAAGAGTTTCAATAGTTCCAGAAACTAAGAATATTGACCAGAAATCTATCAAACATTAGCTAAATCTATGATGCTATGAGTCAGAAAGTGGGACCTTAAAAGAATGGAGGAGGTAGAGGGACAGATTCTATCCAACAACCCACAAAGGGTAGCTCATCTTCACTGTAAAATCTAGGGAAATACTGCATCCCCACACAGGGGTGTTCTAGATTGGCTAGTGCCATTTCTATGACTCTCATCATCCCCCCCACACTTTTTTCTTGGTATGTATACTGTTTTTCTTAACTTTTTACCTTGAAATAATTTTCAAACTACAGAAGAGTTACATAGTACAAAGAATTCCACATATTCTACAACCAGCTTCCCTTAAGTTAATATCTTACATAATATAAATGTTAAAACTAAGAAATTAGCATTGGTATAATATCATTACTACAGATTTTATTCAGTTTTTACCATTTTTTTACTAATGTCCTTTTTCTGCTTAAGGATCTAATTGACATTGCATTAATTATTAAATTAGATAACTGATATTGTAACTCATATTACATTTAGTTGCCATGTCTCCTAGTTCCCTTCAGAGTAGTAGTCACTTAGTTTATAATATGTTCCTCAATTTGGATTTATCCAGTATTTTCTCATAATTAGATTGCAGTTATGCATTATTGGAAATTACACCACAGAGATGGCATGCCCTCTTCAGTGCTTCATATTCAGGACTATGTAATATTGATATATTAACTGGTAATGTTAATCTTGTTCACTTGGTTAAGGTAGTATCATTCAGGTTTCTCCACTGTAAAGTTTTATTTTCCCGTCTGCATTTAATAAACATTTAGTTGGGTCTCCCTTATTTTTTATTTCTCATATTAGAAATTCTCTCTGTTTCAGCTGTACTTCTAGGAGCACTTTATATTAAGACTCAACCATGACTTCACAACAGTCATTCCCCAGGTCACCAGGGGTCCATGTAAGGTTCCTCACAATGCAAGTACTGTCTGAACTATTTTAACTGCAAATTACAGAAGCCCAGGTCAAACTAGCTTAAGTAAAAAAGGGAATTTATTGGCTCACATAACTGGATTTGTTCAGGAATTGTCAAATCTCAAATAATACCATTAAGGCTTTCTCTCTCTCCTCTCAACTCTGCCTCTCTCTTCGTATTCATTTCATTCTGCAGTCTGTCTCCAACTGAGGTGGAATATGACCAAGAGCTCCAGATTCACACCAGCCGACTTAGCACCTATGGATAAAGGCATTTCCATTTCTGGATATCCATATGTTAGTTCAGTAAATGATTCTGTTTGGCTATTCTATTTGGTCTTTGCAAGACCACAGCTGAACCAATCTCTATGGACTCTGGAATACTATAATCTCTTAGATGGTTTTTATTTGTGCTTCTTTGGGTTTTCCTGATATTTTATAATAAATATACATTATTCTTGAAATACATTTTTATTGAATGGTATTAAAAAATAAATATATTTTAAATGAAAAAAATCTAATCTAATAAAAGACAAACATGCAAATTGACCTACCTTTGCTATGCCTTAAGCCATGCCCACCAGCCAATCAGAGTGACTATATGCAAATTAACCCAACCAAGATGGCAGCCAGCAGCCACGGAACTGGAGCGAGCAGGAGGCTTGGTTGCTCCAGTGATAGAGTAAGCCAAGCTTCCTGCCTGCTGTGGCTGGCTCTGAGCTCCACTGAAGGCAACAAAGTTTCAATTATAGAAGATAAATAAACCCCAGATACCTGCTTTCAGCTGGCCGTGGCCATGGAGCTGGAGTGAGCAAGAGGCTTGATTGCTTCAGTGATAGAGGAAGCCAAGCTTCCCGCCCGCCCTGGCCGGCACTGAGCTCCACTGAAGGCAACAAAGCTTCAATTATAGAAGGTAAATAAATCCCAGAATAAAAAAAAGAAAAGAAAAAAAGGAGAGGCTGGGAGCTTCCATGCCGGGGGACTTGGCCAACCTGAAAATGGCCCTCAGCCCCTCACCCAGACTGGCCAGGTACCCCAGTGGGGACCCCCACCCTAAAAGGGGTGTGACCAGCCTGCAAACACCCATTAGCCCCTCACCCAGGCTGGCCAGGCACCCCAGTGGGACCCCCACCCTGATCCTGGACACCCTTCAGGGCAAACCAGCCAGTCCCCACCCGTGCACCAGACCTCTATCCTATATAATAAAAAGGTAAAATGCAAACTGACCCTAACAGCAGAACGACTAGGAATAACTGGTCACTATAACACACACTGACCACCAGGTGACAGATGCTCAATGCTGGAGCTTCCCCATGGTGGTCAGTGCACTCCCACAGGGGGAGCTCTGCTCAGCCACAAGCCAGGCTGATGGCTGCCTGTACAGCGGTGGTGGTGGGAGCCTCTTCCGCCTCCTCAGCAGCGCTAAGGATGTCCGACTACAGCTTAGGCCTGCTCCCCACTGGCAAGTGGACATCCCCCGAGGGCTCCCGGGCTGCCAGAGGGATGTCTGATTGCCAGCTTAGGCCCAATCCCCAGGGGAGCGGGCCTGAGCCAGCAGGTGGTCATCCCCCGAGGGGTCCCAGACTGCGAGAGGGAACAGGCCAGGCTGAGGGACCCCTCCCCCAGAGTGCACAAATTTTTGTGCACCGGGCATCTAGTGTTCATTATGAAAGCTCATCAATGCTTTGCACTTCTCATCTTAGCAGGTCTACGAGAATCTCATAAATAGTTTGAAGGTCTTTGAGGAACTAAGAGATTCTATTAGGAGTCCCTATTGCTGTGATCTTCTGCTGGGAACTATCAATGCAGTCACCTCTGAAATGCCATTCCTGAGAGGTGATGGTGAATGTCAGCACTTCTAACAGCAAGGAGCCTGAGATCTGAGATCTTCACTGCTTAATCCTCTGAAACCTCCATCCATCTCCTCCATCCCAGTGTGATTTACCCTCAAGAAAGAAAGGGGGGGAAGTTTCCACTGTCTACTTAACATTCAGTTATAGGCAGAGATAACTGATTTTTTTTAATAAAAAGAAAAAATAACAATTATCCAGCAGAAAACCTGATAAGAAACTTGAGGAGCCTGAACATCTAGGTGGAAGCTTGGATCAGCACAAATGTTCTTAAGACTATCACCTAGTCTAGAAGAAAATAGCTACTTAACTTAGACAAACTAAAATTATCCTAAAGGCACACTTTGGAAGGTTCTAGAAGATTGTACTTTATGTACAACTGACCTAATAATAATAATTCACTGGGAACTCTCCCAAAAGAGTGATATATTGCAGCCACAGCAAAGCCAAGAAGGCAGTAGGGAGGTTTTTAACAAACATCACCAATGCTCAGGGAAGATAATACATTTGCCTGTACATCCTGTGCCCTTATTGAATCAAGAACAGGATGGTAACAATGTGAAACCTAGATATTTCAGTCTAAAGTAAAAAATGCCAGACCTTTCCAAAAGTCAGCCAAAGTCCCCAAAGCATCTGGTAAATTTGAATAATGCATAGACAGAGAAGGATTATATATCCTTTCAAAACATAAATAGCATTGACTGTTAGAACTTTACTCTTCATTTGCCCTCCAAAATTAATCCTACATTAAAATAAATCAAATCCAATACAATCCCATGTGTTAAAATTTTTGAAAATATACTAGTTTACTTGATAACATCATGTGTATAACTTTATTCATTGCTGGTAGTAGTTTTGTATAATCAAAACTATAATCTAGGCTTTATTTCATATTTTATCTTATATATACATGGAGATGTTTTTGGATCTATAAAAACTAGTATACTTGATCCTCAGAGGCCAAACATGTCTGCATTAACGTTCATTCAAATTCCCCTGGCTAATTCCATAATTACCTTCATTAAACATAATTAACTATTACTTAAAATAACTTTAATTAAACTACCATAATTAGCAGAAAGGGCACTGTGATTTTAAGGGTTTCATAATAAATCTTTTGTTCCTACATTTATCTGCTTGGATGCAGCAGACTCACATTACTTTATTCCTCAACACTTCCTCTCTTCGGGGAAAGAAATGGGACTAAGTTAATCATCATAAACCCACACTGAATTAACTTCCTTTTTGTTACCCTAATTATCTAGATGTTAAATTGCCAGTGATTTCTGGAATGTTGAGTTTATTGACTTTTATGAACTTATATAAAACTGATACAGTAAATAAAACTGCAAATGCAGAGAACAAATTAAAGTACAATGCCCTGACCGGTTTGGCTCAGTGGATAGAGCGTCGGCTTGCGGACTCAAGGGTCCCAGGTTCAATTCCAGTCAAGTGCATGCACCTTGGTTGTGGGCACATCCCCAGTGGGAGGTGTGCAGGAGGCAGCTGATTGATGTTTCTCTCTCATCGATGTTTCTAGCTCTCTATCCCTTTCCCTTCCTCTCTGTAAAAAATCAATAAAATATATTTTTAAAAAATAAAGTACAAAACTTTCCTTACACACACATTTAATAATGATGACTATGAGGTTTTCTCTGGTAAACACCTTAAGTAAGAGTGGAGAAAAAATGTCATATAAACAAGTATATTCTCATTCCAGAGAAACTGAGTGACTAACACATGGGACTTCATCCTGGCTCTTCCTTTGACTAAGTCAAACAAGGTCTTTTAGGTTTACTTCAATTTTCTTTTCTATAAAATAAGGATAATTCTACTTTGAAGATATATTTTGTGGACAATGAGATAAGATTTGGCAAGCATCTGGGACTCAGTAGGTACTAAAGAAATGGTGTTACCTTTCTTTCCTTCTGTCTACTTCATTCTCTTCTCTCAGACAGCAATTCATGACTCTGAATGGCTTCCAAATACGTGGAGGAAAATTAGATGTAACTAAAGAACCTCCAATAAACAGAAACACAGAAAACTATTCTTTGAAAAAAGTCAATCATCTCAACTACCCCATTTACGCCCACACCACTTTGTCTCTCTTTTGTGATTTTTATCTATAGTTTCCTCTTCCCTTCAGTTTTCTCTAGGAAATTATTTCTCATTGATGAAGATTTGCATGAAGTGTTACCTCTTCCCCGATGCTTCCTTCCCTGAAATAATCCTCAATACCTGTACCACCCCACAAGAAAAAGGTTATATTGGATGTCTTTCTGCTTAGCTTCCATAATGGAGATATGTACAGATTCTACACATATCTGCATATGGTGGTTCTGCCTTACTAAATTCAATTATCATTGTTTATTTATGTGTCTGTTTCCCCCACCTAAGTGAACTGCTTTAGATTAGAAGCTAAGTAATTTTCATTGTTGTATCCACATTATCAAAAACAGAGCAAGCACTCAATAAATATTTGTTGAATGAATTAATAAATGAATGAGTGAATGAAGGACAATATAGTTGTTAAGAGCACTTAGCTCTTAGTCACAGATATGTGGGTCTGTCCCAGCTCCATTACTTGTGGGACCTTGAACAAATAAACTTTCCAAGTCTTAATTTCTTCTTCAAAAATAGGAATGATACTACCTACCTTACAAGATGGTTGGCAGAATTACAGGTGATAATGCATGCAAAGTGCTTAGAACATTTAATAAATGATAGTAGAAGTGTGTGCATGATGTGTGTAATTTCATGTTCTAGCAATGGATTAACAGCTAAAGATATTATTTTGGGCAACGATACCCGTTTTTGTTATATCCTGGAATCAGTTGCCTTTCCCTAAGAGATATGGTATAGCTATGTGATTGCTGGAACTTTGTTCTTTGGAATGAGAGAGAGAATTCTTTATTTAAGAAGGAATATAGTATATATTGTCATGTGTGGGACAGGAGCCAGTGTGGAGGAGCAAGAAAAGCCTGGGCTTTGAAATCAGATCAAATGGGTTTCAATGCTGAATCCACCACTTTCTGAGAACCCTGACAAGTTACTATAACTTTCTGAACATCAGTTTTCTCAAGTAAATAGCAACACCTAGTTTCAATGGATTAAGTGAGGTATTGCACAATAGAGCACCACTATGGTATTTGCACCCAGCAGGCAATGAGTAAGTATGATCTTCCCTCCTACCTCTCTTTGAACTCAACCACAGGCTCCATTTTAACCACATATGTTCACTCTCCATGAACACAGCCTGCCTGAGAAGGCTGCTGGAGAATTAAAAAGATGAAAGTGGCCTGGGGCTAAGTCTGAGGCCCTAAAATACTGATTCCATAAAACCCAAGCAGTCTATTTTGTCACTTTTGTTCTATCTTGTATTACTTATTGTTTCTGTGTTAGGCAGCAATAAGAGGGTTTTTAAAGGAAAAGGAATAAAATGGGACTCAAGGAATTAATATTTAGAAACAGAAAGGACAGGAAAATCTGTGATTTGTTTCCCATAAGCTCATTATTTCCTCTCATGCAATGACCACAGAGCACATAAAAGCCTTCAGATCAGTACATCAACCACTTTAGGGCATATATACATTGCTTTCTCCATGTTTCTTAATTCCTTGACTTCTCAGTTCAAAACAGATTAACTTTAAAAGCCCTTTGAAACATTCTTCCACTTCAGGTTTTAACAACTGAACTTTAATCCTCAGCTTATAATTTATAGGAGAGTACAGTCTCTCGCTTGTTCACCATAATTTCTCTGCTTCTTTTAACATATAATGACCAGGAAAACAAGAAAAATGTCCTATAGCAACTTGTTTGTTAAGGGCCCTCTCACTCTGCAAATCTTTACTAGCTGCCTTGCCTGGTGTTGGAGAATGAAATGTGAGTCACACTACACCAAATGCCTATCCTTTGTCTTTTCCAAGGTGTCTGCTTCTGTCTGCTTTCCTGTCCCAATGAAACGAGCTGGACCACTGCATTTAGTCCTCATTTATTCTTCAAAAATAATAACTTTTGGCACTAGAGATACAGCAGCAAGTAACAGCAGATACATTATCTGCTCTTAAGTAGTTCATAGTCTAGTGAAAGACAGACGTTAATCAAAAAGCCACACTAATAAATGTGTAGTTTCAGGCTGTAATATGATGTCACATTGTCCATGGTGGGGGGAGGGGGGTCAACGGAAAATTGGGTGCTTGGAATATTAGACCTTGGCCTCAGTCATTGTCGAGATGTAGAATAAAGAAGGAAAGAGGAACAAATATTGCTACCTACCTGTGATGATAATTCTATGGGTGAACTTGGCTACAGTGGGTGATCATTTGTTTAGGCAAACACTAGCCTAGATGCTGCTGTGAAGGTATTTTTACATGTGATTCATATTTATAATCATTTGACTTTAAGTAAAGATTACCTTGGATGGGTGAACCTCATCCAATCACTGAAGGCCTTTAGAGGAAAGACAGAGGTTTCCCAAAGAAGAAATTCTGTCTCTACACTGCAACACAGAAATCCTGCCTGAGTTTCCAGCCTGCTGATCTGCCCTGAAAACATCAGACTTATGATTGTGAGATAAACTCTTTAAATTTACAGCTTGCTGACTTGTCTTAAGGATATTGGATTTGCCAGCTCCCATGATTACAAAAGCCAACTTCTCCCTGCAACAATTATAAGGAGCCAATTCCAGAACAGGGTTCTGTTACTCTGGAGAACCCTGACTAATGTATTAGCCTTCTTCCAATACCACACATGGATCCCAAACACAAACACACCCCCCATGGCTATAAACCCTAAACATCAAAATGCTGTCTAGCTCTGGCTAGAGCTATCGTCATGATACACCAAGATTGTGGGTTCAATCCCTTGTCAGGGCATGTACAAGAGGCAACCCATCAAAGTTTCTCTTTTCTTCTCTCTCTCTCTCTCTCTCTCTCTCTCTCTCTCTCTCTCTCTCTCTCTCTCTTTCCAATAAGCATATCCTCAAGTGAGGATACAAAAATTGCTATCTATGATCCAAGAAATTAATTTGACTTCTTCCAATGCTGGATGCTGAAATAACGCAGGAAAGCATCTTTGCACATGTAACAGTATACTGAGTGGAACATCTCTTATTGCCTCAAAGGTCTAGCAGGAGCCCTGAACTAAGGACAAACATTATAAAGGACTCCATAGAGATATGCCAAAACACCTATGCAAGATTTGCTAAGAGCTGATCCAAAGCTAGTTAGGCAACCTTTAACTCATTCCTCACCTCTAGGTCATTCATTTTATACTAGTATATAAAGGCCACCAGTAGATGGATGAGTAAAGACTGTAGTCAAGAACACATAATGGAGAGCTGTAGAAGTGCTGTATGTTGGGGACATGACCTTCTCCCACCTCTACTGCTATCTCAAGTCAAATGATTCCCCAAGAGAACCATTTAGTGAGTTTGACACATAAGCCTAGTACTTGAAAGGTACAAGGACTGGGACCTTAAAAAGTCAAAAGTGAGCAGGTAACCAAGACAAAGTGAAGAGAGAAGGGGAATGCATTCAAAATGGTCTTCATTTCCACAATTTAGTGAGACATAGGGTAGAATTTACCCTGTGAGCTAAATGAGTGCTGCACAAGGTGGCCAGGAATGAATCATCTTGAATAATTTTGACAAAGAAATCTATCTGGTAGGCATAGAGTCACCTACAGCAAGAGGCAGGGTAGGGTTCACAGCAAGAAATAAGGTTTGCCCTGTCAGTGTGGCTCAATGGTTGAACATAGACCTATGAGTCAGGAGGTAACAGTTCAATTCTTGGTGAGGGCACATGCCCAGGTTGCAGGCTCAATCCCCAGTAGGGGGTCTGCAGGAGGCAGCAGATCAATGATTCTCTCTCATCATTGATGTTTCTATCTCTCTCTCCTTCCTTCCTCTCTGAAATCAATAAAAATATATATTTAAAAAATTTTATTTAAAAAAAGTTTTAAATATAAAAGAAAGAAGGTTTGAGGAAAGTGAATCAGGGAACAACGTAGTGCTCCCTAAGGTATCACCGTAGAACCCAGAAGTGCCCCAGAAGAGAGAGTCAGCTCTGATGCTTTGTCCACAGAGGACACCTATAACAGATTACAACACCACCAATTGAATAGGCCTTTGTCCTTTTCCTCCAGTTCTTATTCCTCTCAGACCCTGCAGTTCCCAGAAATTGTAGAATGAGGAGGAACAAAAATGCCTAATCCCTCCCCACTGCATGTTTTTGAGCCTGGAAAAAGAAGAAATCTTAATTAGACAAGTGGGACTGATCATATTAATACATGAAACTGGAAAAATTATGGATCTGCCACAATCTAAAAAACAAAAAAAAAACAAAACTAGTTTAAAAAGAACTTTACTCAAGATTCTACCCTAAAAAAGCACACTTGCCCTCTCTGTATCAAACTTGGCTCCTCAAAAGTGCAGCTTCCTTTGCTATGTTGTTTCTTCTACTTAGCATGTTTGCCCCGATTTCCATCTTACTTTCCTAGACCAAATGATTTCATTTGAGTTCCACCTTATCCTAACGTAACAATTTTAAAGCACATTCAAATAAAATATACTATAATTTGAAATAGAGATATGAAATGATTGTTCTGCATGCTAAAAATGTCTGTATAACTTATACCAGTCATTTTAAAAGAAAAGACTTTTTCAGAAATTTTTAACCAGGAAACAGAAAAGTAAGTAGAAATGATCATTTACTAAAACACTTATGAAAATACACATTACATTATACCACCTATATTTAATGAATAAAAGTGCCAGTGAATACTTTCTTAATAGCAGCAAACATAAGGCCAGTTAGGAAAAGGAATAAAGCTATATACCCACATATACAAAATAAGTAGTAATGTGCTTGCATTATTCATGAAACAACAGAGTAGCAGGATGACAAAGACAGATAGACAGCTCTCGGGGCACAGTTTTGTACTGTGAGAGATTCAAAGTTCAGAAAACATGAAGGCATTAGAAATAATGGTAAAAACTCATAGAAAACATATCAGACTTGTGATTTCCAGAGGCAGAGGGTAAGGAGGGGCAGGTGGAATTAGAGGAAAGTAGTCAAAAAGTACAAACTTCAAGTTATAAGATAAGTAAGTACTAGGAATATAATGTACAATATAATAACTATAGCTATATGATATATAGGAAAGTTGTTGAGAGAAAATTCTATGATTTCTCATCACAAGGAAAAATTATTTTCCTTTTTTTTATTGTATCTATATAAGAAAATGGATTTGAGCTGAACTATTGTGGTAATAATGTCATAATATTTTTAAATCAAACCACTCTTCTGTATGCCTTAATTTTATACAGTGGTATATGTTAATTATATCTTGATAAAACTGAAAAAAATAATGGTAAAACAAATAGAAATGGTGAGTTTGGTAATGAGCAGAGATTCTTTTAATTAAGTTATAATAAAGAAAATATTATAATTACTTACTTTTATAGATTTTTAAATATTTCAGTCTGAAGAGAATTGGGCAATGAACCAGATAATCTGACAATCCTGGCTCTTCCACTAATTAGGCCACTTTAAACAAGTTACTTAAACTCTCTGGACCACCATTTTACTTACCTACAAAATGAGGAGATTAGATTAGATAATCTTTAAAATTATATCTAATATAATCCTCCATGAATCAATTTTATACCTCACTCCTTTCCTTCTTAAAGTTACATCCCATTTATCTTAACCCTCCCTCCCTCTTCCTATGGTAAAGAATGCTATATGGTGGAAAAAGTAGGACACAAGGAGGCTTGCAAAGAATGGAAATAAAATCTCAACATTACCTCTATTCTACCTGGACTTATTTGTGCTGATTTGTTCTTTTTCCCAGTCTTCATTTGATCTCATAATGGGGTACCTCTCCAGAGAATAAATTTGCTTGGCTTCTCTCCTTTAAGCTAGTTAGAGGGGATGCTAAAATGTCCCCATTGGTCATTCTAATGGAGCAGATCTCTTTTGATGCACCGAAGGCAGCTTGCCTCAAAAGAATGGATATGGGGCTCTTTGAATGCAAGATGTACAGTTATTTCTAAGAGTGTAGGTAGGAAATAAATTCAATCAGACCAATTTTTATCGTTTTTTTTTAAAGGGAAATCTATAAATTCAATACATATGCAATTGCAATTGCCATAGGTTTGTGTTGACTTCGATCTTGATAATCTAATTCTAAAATGTGTATTAAAGAGAAAAAAATAATTTGAAGAGAACAGGGAGTCACTGTCATATAGCAAGTCTTACTATAAAATATATTATTTAAGACAGTACAATACTGAAGCATATTAGCCAAACACACACACACACACACACACACACACACACACACACAAAGAAAACCTTGGACAATTCAATAAATGGCACTCATACAACAGTTTAGACATGGGGGGTGGGGGGGGGGACAGAATACCTTGCCTCATCTCATAAACAAAAATAAATTCCAAGTAGTTTAAAGATTTAAATATGAACAGCAAAACCTTAGAACATTTAGAGGGAAAAAACAATAGAATATTGCTTTCTCAAAGACATAAAAATGAATCATAAAGGAAAAGATTATTAAGTTACATTAAATTCAAATTAGGAACTTTTGCAAAGCAAATGGAACTAGTAAGAGAAAAAAATTTTAAACTAAAGGAGGAATCCCATAACCAATCTAACCTAGAAGAGATCAATATCTAGAACAAGCAAGCCAATAGAAGAACATGGGCATGATATTTAAACACAATCATGAAAGAGAAAAACTCAAATACCAATAAACATATGAAAAGATGTTCAACCTTACAAGAAATCAAGGAAATGCATAAGAAAACTAAAACAAGTTAACATTTCACATACACTTAATAGCAGGTTTTGAGAACATTATGGAATAATAGGAACTCTTACTAGTATACACTATTATTGAGAGGTAATTGGTACAATCAATTTGTAGAATAATTTAACAACAGCTAATGAATTCAAATATGCAAAGGTGTTGTTGTTTTTTTACCCAGGTAATCCACTGGGACTGACTACCAGGAGCAAAATCATGAAAGCAGGCAAGATCCAAAATTTGAGGAAAATGACAATGAATTCATTTTCGCTGAACCTCAAGTGAAGACATGTTGAATGAAATAAAATCTTTGGTTTTGCAAAAGGACCTCTTTAATTGACTCCAAGATGTATTTCCTATTTAAATTACATTTAAATGAGGATCATTTAAAGATTGATGAGCAGGAGGGTGGCAAACTCAGAGCATAGCTTTGGGAATTCAAACTTAGGACAACAAGGAAGCCTCTAAATTATTATAAACTGAAGAGTCACATGACCCAATATACATTTTGGAAAGATAATTAAAACAAGAAATTATTACTTTATTTCTGTGTATTTACTGCCAGCAAGGGTTGATGTTCAATTATAGGGCGGGGAAAGGGCAAAAGAACAAATGACCAACAGAAAAATGAGAGGTCACAACAGAAGGGAAATCATGGGATCTTCAATATGAAAAGTTTATCCGACATAGACCACAACACTAGAGAAAATTCAATGGTGGATGTTAAGAAACAGGGCCTCTATGGGATTTAAAGATTCTATATAATTTGTCTGATGCTGATTTTTACTTTCTTTTAATAAAGCTTTCCTCTTAGAATAAAACTTCTCCCTTTTGCCAACAGGCATTTTTGATATATGAATTATTTAAGTCAAAATCCTGCCTTATTATTTCTCACATATTTTTCACTGTCTAGCTGTTTATACAGCTCATAAGAGAATAATTCATTAAAAAGTATATCAATCTGTAAATGCAATAAAATAAATATTGCATATTAATATGCCCACTCAATTTCCAACTTGTAAATTAACAATTTCCTTTGTTATGATTTAACTGGAGGCACAATGCATGATATTCATGCACTGGGGGTTGAGGTCCCTTAGCCCAGCCTATGCCCTTTCACAGTCCAGGATCCCTCGGGACATGTCCTAAGCTGGCAGGCAGACATCCCCCAAGGGGTCCTTAGCGCTGTCGCAGAGGTGGGAGAGGCTCCCTCCACTGCCACTTCACTCGCCAGCCATGAACCTGGCTTCTGGCTGAGTGGTGCTCCCCCTATGGGAGCGCACGGACCACCAGGGGGCAGCTCCTGCATTGAGCATCCGCCCCCTGGTGGTCAGTCCACATCATAGTGACCAGTCGTTCCGCCAATTTTATTATATAGCATAATATTCTTTACATGGGTCTGTAACCAGAAGAAATTTCTATAATCTAATCCCAAAAATAGTATGAGATTTCTTATTTTAGATTATTTCTTATTAATATAAAAGATTATACTACAACTTACTATTGTGAGAAGAAAGATAATACATTCTTATTTTTTCTGAATGCAAAAGGATTCAATATACACAAATGGGGCATATAATTAATTTCAATATATAAACAATCCTTCTAAGAATAGTCCTATAGCAACTGTCAGGTAGAATAGTATAAGTGACTCAACTAGTTATTTTTATACCATACTTATTTCTTTTCCTTCTCTTTTTTACAATATCTGAAACAGAGAATATCTGAAAAAAATATCAAAATCTATCAAATAGAACTACTTATTTCATTTAGTAATATCTTATTCACTAATTTCTACATAATACTAGAACAGACTTCTGTCTTTCATCTCAAATGTACCATTGAGAAATATAAAAAAACCACAAGCTTTTATATTAACACTAGAAGCCCGTTGCACGAAGATTCGCGCAATAGGCCTTCCTTCCCCTGGCTGCTGGCACCAGTTTTCCTCCAGCACCCAGGACCCAGGCCTTTGGTCTGGCCGCAGCGAGGCTTGGCTTCTGCGCTGCGGCCACAGCGGAGAAGCCAAGCTTCTTCAGTCTTCAGTCTTCACTCTGGCCGGAGCCTTCAGTCTTCCCTCTGCACCTGTGTATGCAAATTAATCGCCATCTTTGTTGGGTTAATTTGCATAGTCGCTCTGATTGGCTGGTGGGCATAATAGAGTGACACCAATTTGCATATTTCTCTTTTATTAGTGTAGATTTAAAAAACTGCATTCAATCTAAGCAAATATATAACTGGTCTCACTAAAATAATGCTTTGTCTAAATTGTTTATTAGTTTCACTTCAGTACTACTTCTTAGTATGTTAATACTATATTATTTGACAAGTTCCTTTCTTATTTGCCTACAACTAGAGGCCTGGTGCACAGCATTTGTGCACTGGCGGGGGTCCCTTAGCCTGGCCTGCGCCCTCTCGCAGTCCCGGATCCCGCAGGGTATATCCCGTGGGGAGAGGGCCTAAGACAGCAGATGGACATCCCCTGAGGGGTCCTTAGTGATGTCACAGAGACACGAGAGGCTCCTGCCACCACTGCTGTGCTCGCCAGCTGTGAGCCTGGCTTCTGGATGAGCAGCACTCCCCCTGTGGGAGCACACTGACCACCAAGGGGCAGCTCCTGCGTTGAGCTTCTGCCCCCTGGTGGTCAGTGCACATCATAGCGACCAGTCGTTCCACTGGTTGTTCTGCCATTTGGTCGATTTGCATATTAGTGTTTTATTATATAGGATAAGAATGCCTGAACTTAGAAAAGAACATATACTAGTAAGTTAGTGTACTGGGCTGCATATCGGGGCGCGCTGTGCTGTCTGTTCCTGGAACAGCAGACAGATAGGAAGGTACTGACATCAGGTCAGGCCTTGAGATATGGTCTCATGGTCCCTCCTCAATATGCTGTGCTCTCTGTTCCCGGAAAACATAGATAGGAAGGTGATAATGCTATACTGTGTCGGGAACAAATTGCGTAAACAAGGCTTTGTAACTTTGTAGTTTTTGCAAATAAATATGCTGTAACTTTTGCAGTCTGTACTACAGTTCAGCCTTTTGCTTCGGCAGGGTGCTGGAACTGAGGTCAGCTGGCCAGCTTAATAAAGGCCCCTAAATTTAAATTCTGAGTCGGTGGTCTATCTCGCTGAGTCAACCCATAACATTAGTACCAGGTATTTGTGGTGTCAATCAAATATCCTATGTGCTTCCTTCTTTTTTTCTTCCCCACAAAAATGGCATCAGAGAGAGACAAATGGTGGCAGAATAGGCAGATGTGTCCCGAGCCTTGTCTCGGAGCAGATAGAAGGAGCAACTAAATCGAATAACATCCACCCCTAACTGGCAAAGTAGACACAGCTGGTGAGACAATTCACAGCCGGGAAGGGCAGAGGACGCCTGGAGCATGATAAAATCAGGGATCTGGGCTGGAGAGAATTCTGAGACCTCCAAGCCCAGAGGGTCAGAAGGAAGCTGCATGGCACCAAGGCCGCGTCCCTTGGGACAGGCATAACATCTGACTGTGGAAAGGAAGTCCACAGGGATGTTGGTAGCAGGGGATTCTAGATCTAAGCCCACAGCCACAAGAGGCTGAGTCCGGAGTGGGCAGCCTGAACAACTGCCCAAGCCACGCCGTGCCAGGGGGAGAGGGGTTCACAGTGGCACAGCTCTCTCCCCTCTTTTGCTTTGCTTTTATTCACTAAACCCAGTTCATAGGACCTTTCAAATACAAACTCACACCTGTGGCTGAGGTGCAGACTTGTGGAGTCTGGGGAGAGGCTGGGGAGAAGAGCAGCTTGGGGAGAGGTGGCCAGGAGCCTGGCACTGAGGCATATCTGACACTCTGGACCTAAGCACCCATTTTCCCCTAAAGAGATAGCCCCTCCCTGCAGCCACACCCAGACTACACCAAATGTTACAAAGGATACAAAAAAAAAAAAAAAAGGATACAGAGCCCTCAGGGACTGGCCTGAAGAGAGGCCAATCAGTCCCAGAAAGCCATACGACAGCCTCCTCAAGTATAGTGCTATCAGAAACAGCCACTTGAGAGATTAAGATTGAAAGTGGGCAGACAGGCTAAGTGGGAAGATTGATCCTGCCTGCTGGCAGTCAAGGCTGTGGAGATAGTCACAAACAGAGGAGTGGTGGACCGCTTGTAACTTCAACAATATAACAGGAAACAGAGAAGTGGCAGATAGTACAGAAGAATGGGATCTTAAACCAGCGCCAATGGGGCATTAAAACTTGGCAGACACTTCACTTTTTCATTTTTATCTTATTTTATTATTATTTTGTTATCTTTTTCCCCTCTTTTTTCTGTACAGACAGTCCTCAGGGTTACGTCAGACTCGATGTACATCGTTTCATGGTTACATCGCCATTTCCCATTTATTTATTAAAAAAAAAAAAAGTTCCATCATTTCAATGTATGTACATATGTGCTTTATGTTTTCTATTATTTATTTACCACAAGTAAAGGTCAGGAATTGTTATCTTTCTTTTAAAGTTTTTTTACTGCTTCACTTCATTACTGCTGTGTATGTGCTCCATGTGAGTGACGTAGGTGCTTATGTAGGTGGGTTCCAACTTACAGCGAAAATCATGTTACGTCGTGCCATAGGAATGGATCTCCGACATAACCCAAGGACCTACTGTATTTCCTTTTTTTGTTTGTTTCTTTATTTTTATTTCTTCTCGCATTATTTTTTCATCATTCTATTTTTATTTTTTCTATTTTTTATCCTATTTTTTAAATTAATTTTTTAAATTTTTTTTCTTATTTCTCTTCTTATCCACTCATCCTCTTTCTACTTCCTCTAAAATGAACTGAGGTCCTCCCCATATTCATCCAATTCCTTACCTTACTTTCTGTATATAAGTTCGGCCTCTACAGATTCTGCCCCCACTCTCTTTTCTGGTTGTTTGGTGATTGCATTTTTTGGTTTATCTGTTTGTTCTGTGTTTTTATATATTTATATATATATTTTCCCCATATGTATATTTTTTCCTCTTTCTTCCTTTTCCTTCTTTTTCTTTTCTCTTACCATTTTTTCTCTCCTTGATATCATTTGTGCTCTCTTTCTCTCCCCTAATTCTCTTTTCTCTGGTGGTCACTTATATTGGGGTTATTGGTGTCGTGAGTACATTCATGTTTTGTTACCTTTGTGTCATGTCTTGTCGAGTTGCATTTTGTCCTGTTTGGTCAGTGTGGCAGAGAGCAAGCCACATAAACAGATACCTGGAGAGGAGACTCCATCCATGAATGGGTCAATAACACTCCAGACCCAACTACAGAGGCAGGAAGATGGCAGCAGTGAGGAAGAGAGCATGAGTGAGGGAGGGAGCAAAAGGGGAATGTGTGGACGTTTCGGGTATGTGCATGTGTACATGAGTGAGGGACAGTTGGATCCTGCAGGACATTCGGGGGCAGGCAGACCAGGCTCGCCTAGCCAGGCAGCCTCTGTTACCACTGCAAACAGTCCTGGGATGGCCAGCTCTACTGCAGAGGCCACAAATTCTTGAATTGGAGAGCTGCTGTGACTGGGAGACCAGCCTCACCTCCACCCAGGGTGCCCTCACACACCACCCAGGACACTACATCCCCCCTCACCGCCCCGCCAGGAACCTGCTACCTCAGCTGTGGTCCCATGGTCACCAAGACTCCAGACACCCCAGCCACGGGCTCTTGTGAGTTCCAAAGTGCGCTCCCCTCTGGCCAGCCCAATGCTGTAGCCCAGGGCGCCACAACCACGTGAGCAGCAGCAGCACGAGCAGTTCGCCCCTGTCCAAGGAGCAGCAGTCTTGCAAGTAGCCCACCCCCATCCAAGGAGCAGCAGCCTCACATGGCCTGCGCTTGTCCAAGGAACAGCCTCCCCATGCAGCCCACACCTATATGAGGAGCAGCAGCCATGCAGGCAAGCCCCATCCAAGGAGCAGCCCAACCCCCTCCAAGGAGCAGCAGCCCCACAAGCAGTCCACCCCCGTCCGAGGAGCAGCAGCCCCATGAGCAGCCAGCCCTTGTCCAAGGAGCAGCAGCCTCATGTGGCCTACTCTCTTCTGAGGAGCAGCAGCCCCACACAGCCAGCCCCCATCCAAGGAACAGCAGCCTGCCAAACAGCCCACCCCCATCAGAGGAGCAGCAGCTATGCGCACCACACCCCTGTCTGAGGAGCAGCAGCTGCATGAGCTGCCTGCCCCAGTTCGACAAGCATACAACCTGCCCCTGTTTGGGGAGCAGCAGCAATGCAAGCAGCCCACCCCCATCCAAGGAGCAACAGCTGGGCAAGCTGCCCACCCCATCCGAGGAACATCAGTGGCACACAGCCTACCCATGTCCAAGAAGCAGCAGCCTGCACCGATCCGGGGAACAGCAGCCAGGTGAGCAGCCCACACCCACCAGCCAGAGGAGCCACCACTGCTGTGAGGAGCCACGCAAGAAGTGCCCACCAGAGGGGCCACCGCCAACTTAAGAGCAGCCACTGCTGCAACCGCTTGAGGAGCAGCCGCCACCCGAGGAGCTGCTGCTGCCTGAGGAGCAGCCCCCACATAACTAGACACCTAGATCCTTCGGTGAGAGCAAAAACAGGGAGACAAAGAAACCCCAAAGGGGGGCGGGTGGGAGGAATCACCAGAAAGGCAGCTAAGTGAAACAGAGGCATGTAATATGTCAGAAAAGGAATTCAGAATAAGGGTCATACAGTTCAGAAACCAGATGGATGAAAAAATCAACTCTTAAGTAAGAATTAAGAAGAAATAAAGAGTGATATAGCTGCAATAAAAAACACTATGGAAAGTTTCAACAGTAGACTAGGAGAAGCAGAAGACCGAATTAGCAAATTAGAAGACAGGAAAGCAAAACACACCCAAACTGAACTACAATTGGAGAAAATAATTAAAAGACAGCAGGAGAGCCTAAGGTAGCTTTGGGACAACATGAAACGAAGCAACATACGAATAATAGGGGTGCCAGAACGACAGGAAGAGGAATGAGGGTTAGAAAATCTATTTGAAGAAATAATGTCAGAAAACTTCCCTGATGTGGGGAAGAAAAAAGTCACACAAGCACAGAGAGTCCCAAACAAGATAAACCCGAAAAGACCCACACCAAGACATGTCATAATTATGATGGCAAATGTTCAGGACAAAGAGAGAATCTTAAAGGCTGCAAGAGAGAGATGGAAAGTTACATACAAGGGATCTCCCATTAGATTATCAAATGATTTCTCAACAGAAACACGTCAGGCCAGAAAAGAATGGACAGAAATTTACAAAGTGATACAAAGCAAGGGAATAAAGCCAAGAATACTCTATCCAGCAAGCCTATATCATTCAAAATTGAAGGGGAAAAAGAAGCTTCACAGACACAAAAAAAAAAGGCTCAGGGAGTTTATCACCAACAAGCCAGCAATGCAAGAAATGCTAAAGGGACTGGTGTCAAAAGAAGAAATAAAAAGGGAAGAAGAAGTGCCAAACCGGTTTGGCTCAGTGGATAGAGCGTCGGCCTGCGGACTCAAGGATCCCAGGTTCAATTCTGGTCAAGGGCATGTACCTTGGTTGCGGGCACATCCCCACTGGGGGGCGTGCAGGAGGCAGCTGGTTGATGTTTCTCTCTCATCTATGTTTCTAGCTCTCTGTCCCTCTCCCTTCTTCTCTGTAAAAAATCAATAAAATATATTTTTTAAAAAAAAGGGAAGAAGAAATACAGGCACAAACAAATAAAAATGGCTACAAACAAGTACCTATCATTAATCACTTTAAATATACAGACTAAATGCTCCAATCAAAAGATATGAAGTGGCTGAATGGATAAGAAAACATTGCCGTAGACCAATTTCAGCATGTCATAATTTCAAGAGTTTCATCAAAAGGTTGATGAGACATGGGGACTCAACAGGGTTGAGTCAAACATGTAGTCACCTGTTGGGAATGGCTAAAGGCATTTCCCCAAACCTGAATAGGAAACTGATTGTGGCTGCCAGACAGCTAAAAGGCATCTTAATCTACATGTTATTGCCTCCTACTGGCCAAACACCTGAACAGCCGTAGGCTAACTCCCCCATGCTGACAATGGACTCTGTACCAAACCCTGACCCTTTGAAGTGTATATCTCTGCCTTGCCTCAGGACAAGTTGTGTTAATAAAAGGCATGGGGTCCTGGGGACAGAGAACCTAAGACCTTAGACTTAAGATCTTTGATCTTAGCTCCTTTAGCTAAGCTCCTCTGACCCCCAATAACTTTCAAAATTATATTTCATCTCCAGACTCTTTATTAGTCTCTGTATTCCTATGTCATCTACGCATAGCCCCTTCTCCAGATTCCTAAACCCTTCTTGATACTGGGACAAGAAACCTGGAAAAACATGACCCATATATATGCTCACTACAAGAGACCCACCTTAAAACAAGGGACTCACACAAACTGAAAATGAATGGATAGAAAAGTATCTTCCAGGCAAATGGAAAAAAAAAAGCTGGGGTAGCAATACTCATATATAACAAAATAGACCTCAAAATGAAGGCCATAACAAGAGATAAGGAAGGCCACTTCATAATACTAAAGGGATTGATACAATAAGAGGATATAACTCTGGTAAACATATATGCACCCAAAGCAGGAGCACCCAAATACATAAAAAAAAACCTCCTCATATCAATGGAGAGATCGACAACAATACTATCATAGTAGGGTGCTTTAATACACCACTGTTATCACTGGATAAATCATCTAGACAAAGAATCAGCAAAGAAACAGCAATCCTAAATGACTCACTAGATCAGATGGACTTAATTGACATCTTCAGAACATTTCACCCCAGAGCCATGGAATATATATTCTTCTCAAGTGCACATGGGACATTTTCAAAGAGAGACCACATATAGGGTCACAGGCAAAGTCTCTCCAAATTCAAGAAGATTGAAATCATATCAAGCATCTTCTCAGATCACAATGGCACTATAATAGAAATAAACTACAATAAAAACAATGCAAAAAATTCAAACACTTAGAAGCTGAATAGTATGCTATTAAACAATGATGGGGTTACCAAAGAGATCAAAGAAGAAATTAAAAACATCCTGGAAATGAATGACAATGAAAACACAACAATCCAAAATCTATGGGACACAGTGAAAGCAGTCCTGAAAGAGAAGTTTATAGCTCTACAGGACTACCTTAAAAAACAAGAAAAAAATGGTAATTAATCATCTAACTCTACAACTTAAAGAATTAGAAATAGAGCAACAAGAAAAGCCTAGAGTGAGCAGAAGGAATGAAATAATAAAGATCGGATCAGAAATAAATGATACAGAGACCAAAGAAACAATATAAAAGATCAATGAAACCAAGAGCTGGTTCTTTGAAAGGATAAACAAGATTGATGAACCTCTAGCCAGGCTCACCAAGAAGCAAAGAAAGAGGACCCAAATAAACAAAATCAGAAATGAAAGAGGCCAAATAACAACAGACCCCACAAAAATACAAAGGATTGTAAAAAAAAAAAATACTATGAGCAACTCTATTCTAACAAACTAGACAACTTACAGGAAATGGAAATATTCCTAGAAAAATACAACCTTCCAAAACTCAATCAGGAAGAATCTAAAAATCTCAATAGATCGATAACTATGGAGGAAATTGAAGCAATCATCAAAAAGCTTCCAGCAAACTAAAGCCCAGGACCAGACAGCTTCACAGGGGAGTTTTACCAAACATTCAAACAAGAACTGAATCTTTTCTCCTCAGACTATTCCAAAAAATTCAAGAGGAAGCAACACTTCCAAGCTCATTCCATGAAGCCAAAATTACCCTAATACCAAAACCAGGTAAAGACAACACAATGAAAGAGAATTACAGGCCAATATCCCTCATGAACATAGATGCCAAAATCCTCAACAAAATTCTTGCAAATCGGATCCAGCAGTACATCAGAAAGATCACACACCACAACCAAGTAGGATTTATCCCGGGGATGCAAGGATGGTACAATATCTGCAAATCAATAAACATGATACATCACATAAACAAATTGAAAGATAAAAATCACATAGTCATATCAATTGATGCAGAAAAAGCATTTGACAAAATACAGCACCCTTTCTTGATAAAAACCCTCAGCAAAGTAGGAATAGAGGGATCATACCTCAACATAATACTGTAAAAGCCTTATACATCAAACCTACAGCCAACATCATACTCAATGGGCAAAAACTATAACCATTTCACCTAAAAACAGTAATGAGACACAGATGCCCACTTTCACCACTCTTGTTCAACATAGTACTAGAAGTGCTAGCCATAGCAATTAGACAAGAAGAAATAAAAGTTATCCAAATTGGAAAAGAAGACGTAAAACTGTCATTATTCACAGATGACAATACTATACATAGAAAACCCCAAAGACTCCATCCAAAAATTATTAGACTTAATAAATGAATCTGGCAGAGGGGAAGATGCTGCCAACGGGAAGGCAGACTGCAAAATATTGTGTGAGAGAGAGAACGAAAGGAGAGGGTGTGGACGTACAGGAGAGTGTAAATTTGTGGGTGAGAGATAGCTATACTCCAGGGGACTGGTGGAGACTGCCGGATCGGGCTCCCCTAACCCGGCAGCCTCCACTGCTGCTAAAATCTCTCCCAGAGCAGCCGGCTCTGCCACAGAGACCGTGCCAACTTGAAGGGGAGAGTAGTTGTTATCAGAAGCATATGCATCCAGGGACCTTGCAACCATGGCACCCAGGGACCAGCTACGAAAGCAGGAACACTGGATCTCAAGCAGCGTGAATATGTGGACTCAGACGAGCCCTGCTCCTCCTCCTGGAAAGGTCAGGTTTCGCCTAGATAAAGGTGTGGTTTGTAATCCAGGTTGGAGAGAGGAACATGCATGGGGGAAGTCTGCACCCCACAAAGTCCGCGGCCGTTGGGGACAGCGTGATCTGCAAGTGTGGAAGGGGATCCGCAGGGCTGCTGGCAGAATGGAACTCTAAAAATCAGCCCAAAGCTTGACTGGGCACAAAAAGGAAGCCTTGGAATTTGCCAGTGTGCCAGCTGCTTAGTGCCAGGGGAGAGAGGACGTGCGTTAAAGATGTTTGGAGAATTGTGCGCAGAGTTGGATGGTGGAGGTTGCGAGCTCGCACACTTACTCTGGCTCTTTTTTTTTTTTCCTCTTTAAATCAGCAGTTCTCAACCTGTGGGTCGCGACCCCTTTTGGGGGTCGAACGACCCTTTCACAGGGGTCGCCTAAATACATCCTGAATATCAGATATTTACATTACGATTCATAACAGTAGCAAAATTACAGTTATGAAGTAGCAACGAAAATAATTTTATGGTTGGGGGTCACCAGAACATGAGGAACTGTATTAAAGGGTCATGGCATTAGGAAGGTTGAGAACCACTGCTTTAAATCCTTGCTTTTGATTACTAAACCCAATTCATAGGAGTGCCCAATTAGGGACACTCACAGAGATTGCAGGGGAACATTGTTTTTGTGGAACCTGGGAATCAGAGCGGGGAGTAACGATCAAGGAACCAGCTCTGGGGCAGTCGATTCTCCCAAACCAGTATTAAGTGCGATATGGAAAACAAAACCTAAATACTGGCTAGAGAGGACTTATAGCCCCAGAGGTCAATCCAGAAACACTGCCACCCAGAGGCTGAATCACAAATTGACTCTTCAGTAAACACAAATAAAGGCAGTCTGGGAAACAAAGAAATACTGCCTGTTTTAAAATCAGAACTGTGGTTTACAACACGTAGGAGTATTGTATCACAAGGAACTTCAATACTCTCCTGAATACCTGACAGGAAAAAGGCATGCCAAACAGAAGAGTAGAGGAAATGAATGACCTTCACTACTGCACATTTTTTTTCACCTTTTACTTAAGAAGCTAATTTTTTTCTTTTTTTCCCCTCACTTGATTTTACCTTTTTAATTATTATATTTTTATTTTTAATTAGTATTATTACTACTATTATTGTAACCTTTTTTTTTTAAAGTGTCATTTTATGCCCTAGCTGGTTTGGCTCAGTGGATAGAGCATTGGCCTGAGGACTGAAGGGTCCCAGTTTCAACTCTGGCCAAGGGCACATACCTGGGTTGTGGGCTCGATCCCCAGTGGGGAGCGTGCAGGAGGAAGCTGATCAGTGATTCTCTCTCATCATTGATGTTTCTATCTCTCTATCTCTCTCTCTTCCTCTCTAAAATCAATAAAAATATATTTTTTAAAAGTGTCATTTTATTTTATCTTTATTTTATTTTAGGATTAATGTTCTGCATTCTATTTTCATTTTTCCTTTAGCATCTTTTTACTCTATCTCAACTTTACCTTTATGCCAACACTCCCTCCCTCACTTTTCCCCTTTTGTTGTCTTGTTCTCTTACTCTATTTCTGTTAGATTTTCCCTATTTCTTCTTTTTACCACCTGTTAAAAATTCATCCTACTTATGAATCTAATTTCCCATCCCTGCTCCAAGTCCATACACACCTCTCTCTTCACTTTCTTCACTATCTAATTTTTTTTCTCTTCCCTTTTTTTTTTTTCTGTTGTTATTATTTTTTTGTTTTGTTTTTTGTACTGTTTTTATTATTATTATTTTGTTTTGTTTTGCCTTGCTTTCTCTCTGTCCTATTGTTTTTGTTTGCTTGATTGTTGATTAGATTGTTTTGGGGTTTTTTGCTTGTTTGTGAGATTGTTTCCCTTTTTTTATTTTGTTTTTGTTTTTATTTTTTGCTTCTGTTTTTCCTCTCCTCACTTGTTATTAGTTGTTGTTTGTAGTTTTCATTCATCTCTAGGTGTTTGTTGTTTGCATTTTTGGGGATTAGTTGTTTTCTACTGGAGTTTTCTCCCCATATAAATAGTTGTCCCCCCTTCTTTTATATTCTCTTTCTTCTCTCACTTTTTTCCCTTTTCTCAATATCATTTTTGCATTTCTTTTTCTTTTCTTATCCCCTAACTCTCTTTTCTCGGGTAGTCACTTTTATTTGGGGTTATTAGTATCATGAATACATTTGTGTTCAGTGCCTTGTGCGTTGTGCCTTGCTGTGTTGCATTTTATGCCTTTAAATCAACGCAGGAGAGAGAGAGCTACATAACCAGACACCTGGAGAAAAGAGATCATGGGGAGACAAAGAAACAGCCTGCAAATGAAAGAAAAGGAGGCATCACCAGAAAAAAAAGTAAATGAAAAGGAGGCAAGCAATATGTCAGAGAAAGAATTCAGAGAAATGGTCATAAGGTGGCTGAAAAGAATGGAAGACAAATTCAACAATACGTGTAAGAACCAAGAGGAAATGAAGAAGAAGAACCAAGAAGAAATGAAAAATGATATCGCTGCTATAAAGAACTCAATGGAAAGCATCAACAGTAGACTAGCAGAAGCAGAGGACCACATCAGTGATATAGAAGACAAGGTAGGAAAAAATACCCAAGCAGAGCAACATCTAGGAAAAAAACTTAAAAAACAGGAGGAGAGCCTAACAGAACTTTGGGACAACACAAAATGAAACAACATCTGCATAATAGGGATGCCAGAAGGAGAGGAAACTGAGCAAGAAATAGAAACCTGTTTGAAGAAATAATGACAGAAAACTTCCCTGATATAGGGAAGAAAAAACTCACACAAATCAAGAAGCTCACAGAGTCTCAAACAAAATGAACCCCAAAGACCAACGCCAAGGCACATTATAATTAAATTGGCAACAACCAATGACAAAGTAAGAATCTTTAAAAGCAGCCAGAGACAGAAAGTTACCTAAAAAGGATCCCCCATCAGACTAGTGACTGATTTCTCAACAGAAACACATCAGGCAAGAAGGGAATAGAATGAAATATACAAAGTCATGCAAAGGAAGGGTCTGAATCCAAGAATACTGTACCCAGCAAGGCTATCAAACAAAATTGAGGGTGAAAGCAGAAGCTTCACAGACAAAAAATGACTAAGGGAGTTTATTACTACCAAACCAGCAATGCAAGAAATGCTAAAGAGTCTGCTATAAAAAGAAGAAATAGGAAATGAAGAAAGAACACAGGCGTAAAGAATAAAAATGGTGACAAACAAGTACCTATCAATAATAACTTTAAATGGTAATGGATTAAATGCCCCAATTAAAAGACACAGGGTAGCTGAGTGGATAAGAAAACATGACCCATATATCTGCTGTCTACAGGAAACCCACCTTAGAAAAAAGGACTCAGACAGACTGACGGTAAAAAGATGGAAAACGATTTTTCAGGCGAATGGAAATGAAAAATAGGCTGGGGTAGCAATACTTATATTGGAAAAATTAGATCTCAAAGTGAAGGACATAACAAGAGATAAGGAAGGCCACTTCATAATACTAAAGGGAGCAATCCAACAAGAAAATATAACTCTGGTAAACATATACGCACCCAATATAGGAGCACCCAAATACATAAAAAAACTTTTGGAGGATATCAAGGGAGAGACTGATAGCAATAGAGTCATAGTCGGGGACTTTAATACCCCACTATCGCCACTGGACAAATCCTCTAAACAAAAAATCAGCAAAGAAACATCAATCCTAAATTATGCACTAGATCAGATGGAATTAATTGACATCTTCAGAACATTTCACCCCAAAGCTACAGAATATACATTCTTTTCAAGTGTACATGGGTCATTTTCAAAGATATACCATATATTGAGTCACAGGAAAAGTCTCTTCAAATTCAAGAAGATAGAAATCATATCAACCACCATCTCAGACCACAATGGCATAAAACTAAAAATCAACAACAATAAAAACAATTTAAAAAATCAAACACCTGGAGGACAAATAGCATGCTGTTAAACAATGACTGGGTTACCAGAGAGATCAAAGAAGAAATAAAAAGCATCATGGCAACAAACAACAATGAAAACACAACAATCCAAAATCTATGGGACTCAGTGAAAGCAGTCTTGAGAGGGAAGTTCATAGCTCTACAGGCCTCCCTCAAAAAACAAGAAACAATGGTAATAAATTATCTAACCCTACAACTCAAAGAGTTAGAAAGAGAGCAACAACAAAAGCCCAGTGTAAGCAGAAGGAAGGAAATAATAAAGATCAGAGCAAAGATAAAGGACATAGAGACTAAAAAAATAATACAAAAGATCAACAAAACCAAGAGCTGGTTCTTTGAATGGATAAACAAGATTGATGAATCTCTAGCCAGGCTCACCAAGAAGCAAAGAGAGAGGACCCAAATAAACAAAATCAGAAATGAAAGAGGCCAAATAACAACAGACCCCACAGAAATATAAAATATTATGAAAAAATACTATGAACAACTCTATTCCAACAAAATGGACAACCTAGATGAAATGGACATATTCTTAGAAAAATACAAGCTCCCAAAACTCAACCAAGAAGAGTCAAAAAACCTGAATAGGTCAATAACTACCGAAGAAATTGAAACAGAGATCAAAAACCTTCCAGCAAACAAAAGCCCTGGTCTGGATGGCTTTACAGGGGAGTTCTACCAAGCATTCAAAGAAGAACTAAAACCTATCCTACTCAGACTATTCCAAAAAATTCAAGAGGAAGGCACACTTCCAAGCTCTTTCTATGAAGCCACCATTACCCTAATCCCAAAACCAGATAAAGATACCACAAAAAAAAGAGAACTACAGGCCAATATCCTTGATGAACATAGATGCTAAAATCCTCAACAAAATCCTAGCAAATTGGATTCAGCAATGCATTAGAAAGATCATACACCATGACCAAGTGGGATTTATTCCAGGAATGTAAGGATGGTTCAATATCCGCAAATCAATAAATGTGATACATCACATAAACAAACTGAGAGACAAAAATCACATAATCATATCAATTGATACAGAAAAATCATTTGACAAAATACAACACCCTTTCTTGATAAAAAAAACTCTCAGCAAAGTAGGAATAGAGGGATCATACCTCAACATAATACAAACCCTATATGACAAACCTACAGCCAACATCATACTCAATGGGCAAAAACTAAACCCATTTCCCCTAAGAACAGGAACAAGACAAGGATGCCCACTTTCACCACTCCTGTTCGACATAGTACTAGAAGTACTAGCCATAGCGATCAGACAAGAAGAAAAAATAAAAGGCATCCAAATTGGAAAAGAAGAAGTAAAACTGTCCTTATTTGCAGATGACATGATATTATACATAGAAAACCCCAAAGACTCCATCAAAAATCTATTAGACCTAATAAATGAATTTGGCAATGTAGCAGGATACAAAATTAACATCCAGAAATCTATGGCATTTTTATACACCAATAATGAACTCACATAAAGAGAAATGAAAAAAATCCCATTTACTATTGCACCAAAAAAATTAAGATACCTAGGAATAAACTTAACCAAGGATGTAAAAGAGCTGTACACAGAAAATTACAGGACACTGAAAAAAGAGATAGAAGAAGACATAAACAAATGGAAGAACATACCATGTTCATGGATTGGTAGAATCAACATCATTAAAATGTCCATACTACCTAAAGCAATCTATAGATTCAATGCAATAGCTATTAAAATACCAATGGTATATTTCAAAGATCTAGAAAAAACTCTCCAAAAATTGATCTGGAATAAAAAAAGACACCGAATAGCCACAGCTATCCTGAGAAAGAACAAAGTTGGAGGAATCACAATTCCAGACATCAAACTATATTACCAAGCCATGGTTCTCAAAACTGCCTGGTACTGGCACAAGAACAGACATATAGACCAATGGAACAGAATAGAGGACCCAGAAATTGACCCAAGCCATTATACTCAATTAATATTCGACAAAGGAGGCAAGAGCATACAATGGAGTCAAAACAACCTCTTTAATAAATGGTGCTGGGAAATTTGGTGAGATATATGCAAAAAAAATGAAACTAGACCACCAACTTACACCATACACAAAAACAAACTCAAAATGGCTACAGGACTTGAATGTAAGACGGGAAACCATAAAAATCCTACAAGACTCCATAGGCAGCAAAATTGCAGACATATGTTGTAGCAATATCTTTACAGACACAGATCCTAAGGCAAGAGAGACTAAGGAGAAAATAAACAAATGGGATTACATCAAAATAAAAAGCTTCTGCAGAGCAAAAGAAACCACCAACAAAACAACAAGAAAGCCCACTGCATGGGAGAACATATTTGCCAATGTTATCTCCAATAAGGGTTTAATCTCCAGCATTTACAGGGAACTCATACAATTCAACAAAAGGAAAATAAACAATCCAATCAAAAAATGGGCAAAGGAACTAAATAGAATCTTTTCGAAAGAGGACACTCAGAAAGCCAAGAGACACATGAAAACATGCTCAAAGTCACTAATCATCTGAGAGATGCAAATCAAAACGACAATGAGGTACCACCTCACACCTGTCAGGATGGCTATCATCAACAAATCAACAAATGACAAGTGCTGGAGAGGATGTGGAGAAAAAGGAACACTCGTGCACTGCTGGTGGGAATGCAGACTGGTACAGCCATTGTGGAAAACAGTATGGTGCTTCCTCAGAAATTTAAAAATGGAACTGCCAGTTGATCCAGTAATACCACTTCTAGGAATATATCCCAGGAAAACAGAAACACCAATAAGAAAGGATATATGCAACCCTATGTTCATAGCAGCACAGTTTACAATAGCCAAGATTTGGAAACAGCCTAAATGCCCATCAACAGATGAGTGGATTAGAAAACTATGGTACATCTACACAATGGAATACTATGCTGCTATAAAAAAAAAGGAATTCTTACCATTTGCAGCAGCATGGATGGAAATGGAGAGCATTATGCTAAGTGAAATAAACCAGGAAGTGAAAGAAAAACACCACATGATCTCACTCATTTATGGATAATAAAGAACATTATAACTTGATGAACAAAAAGATATATACAGAGGCAGAAAAGCATGGAGCAGACTGTCAAATTACAGTGGGAAGCCTGGTGAGTGTTGGGGGGCGGGGAGGTAAGAGATCAACCAAAGGACTTGTATACATGCATATAAGCATAACCAATGGACACAAGACACTGGGGGGAGGGGGAGGGCATGTGCCAGGGGTAGGGGAGTTCGGGGGGAGGTCAATGGGGGGAAAAAAAGGAGACATATGTACTACTATCTGTAATACTTTAAACAATAAAATAAAATTTAAAAAAATAAATGCTGACAAAACCAAGATGGCGGCATAGGTAAACACCGCAGATTGCTGCTTAGCACAACCACTTCAAGAATACAACTAAAAGACGGAACGGACATCATCCAGAACCACAGGAAGGCTGGCTGAGTGGAAATTCTACAACTAGAAGGAAAGAGAAAAGCATACTGAGACTCAGAGGAGTTGCGGTGCGGAAGTAAAGTACAGAGGTACGGAGGTGCACGCGGAGAGGGCTGGCGACTGAGGACACGGTTGTCTTTTTCTACCGGTAGGGAGTCTCAAGCTCTGAACTCCAGTTCCGGGAGAGTCTCTGGGGACCCAGACTCATACGGGGAGAAACTGGACTGTCTGGCATCGGTCGGAACTTGAGGGCAGCTTTCTATCGGAGGTGCTTGCAGTGATTACCACGGGACACTGAGACACGGGGCATCTGAGGGCAGCCATAGCTGCTTGCTCCCGCCCTGTTGATCCCCTGGGCCCCCAACCCGCCCAAGCTGTGCGCCGGCTTTGCATATGAAAGGCCTGGCCCTTTGCAATCTGAAAATTACCTAACAAACTGGCAGCTGGCCCAAGGCCCCAGGGCAACTTGCATTGCTTCACAGCTGAGCTCCTGCTGGGTAGCCTCAGGGAGAGGCTAGATTAGCACCTCCTTAGAGATCCAGGAGCCAGTGTGCCAGGTGGTCAGAGTGGGACCATCCAGATTGCAGCTCCTCGGATCCATAAAGGACACACTCAGGGGGCAGACTCAGTGAGCACCAAAGCCCCACTTAAGCAAGTCTTGCCCCAGAGGGGTGTCTCCAGCACAGAAGTTCTCCCACTGCAGACACAACTGATTCTCACAGCCAACTGACCTGTAGGTCAATTCCTCCCAGTGATACTTACAACAATCAAGGCTTAACTACAACAAGACTGTGCACAAAGCCCACAAGGGGGTGCACCAAGAGTGTCCACCTCAGGTAATTGGGGAGGCTGAGCCACTGGGACCTATAGGACACCTAGCACAGAAAGCTACTCTATCAACACAGGGAAGCATAAAACATGTGGAGACAAAGAAACAGGACACAAATGACAGAAATGGAGAAAAGCAAACTACTGGATATAGAGTTCAAAACCACACTTTAAAGGTTTTTCAAGAACTTTCTAGAAACCGCTGATAAATTTATTAAGACCCTCAAAAAGTCGGGTAAGACCGCCGATAAATGTAGTGAGACCCTCAAGATATTTAGTGAGACCCTCGAGGTTATGAAAAAGGGCCAACTAGAAATTAAGCATATACCGACTGAAATAAAGGATATTATGCAGAGTTCCAACAGCACACTAGAGGATCGCAAGAATCAAGTCAAAGATTTGAAATACGAAGAAGCAAAAAACACCCAACCGGAAAAGCAAAATGAAAAAAGAATCCAAAAATATGAAGATAGTGTAAGGAGCCTCTGCGACAGCTTCAAGCGTACCAACATCCAAATTATAGGGGTGCCAGAAGAAGAGAGAGAGCATGATATTGAAAACCTATTTGAAGAAATAATGACAGAAAACTTCCCCTACCTGGTGAAAGAAATAGACTTACAAGTCCAGGAAGCGCAGAGAACACCAAACAAAAGGAATCCAAAGAGGACCACACCAAGACACATCATAATTAAAATGCCAAGAGCAAAAGACAAAAAAGAGAATCTTAAAAGCAGCAAGAGAAAGACAGTCAGTTACCTACAAGGGAGTACCCATACGACTGTCAGCTGATTTCTCAACAGAAACTTTGCAGGCCAGAAGGGAGTGGCAAGAAATATCCAAAGTGATGAATACCAAGAACCTACAACCAAGATTACTTTATCCAGCAAAGCTATCATTCAGAATTGAAGGTCAGATAAAGAGCTTCACAGATAAGGAAAAGCTAAAGGAGTTCATCACCACCAAACCAGTATTATATGAAATGCTGAAAGGTATCCTTTAAGAAGAGGAGGAAGAAGAAAAAGGTAAAGATACAAATTATGAACAACAAATACACATCTATCAACAAGTGAATCTAAAAATCAAGTGAATAAATAATCTGATGAACGAATAAACTGGTGATTATAATAGAATCAGGGGCATAGAAAGGGAATGGACTGACTATTCTTGAGTGGAAAAGGGGTGTGGGGGATGCGGGAAGAGACTGGACAAAAATCGTGCACCTATGGATGAGGACAGTGGTGGGGGGGCGGGGGTGAAGGCGGAGGGTGGGGTGGGAACCGGGTGGAGGGGAGCTATGGGGGGAAAAAGAGGAACAACTGTAATAATCTGAACAATAAAGATTTAATTTTAAAAATAAAATAAATATAAATAAATAAATGCTCATAAAAATTAAAAATAAAATAAAATAAATGAATTTGGCAATGTAGCAGGATACAAAATTAACACCAAGAAATCTATGGCATTTTTATACACCAATAGTGAATTTACAGAGAGAGATTAAAAAAAAATCCCATTTACCATCGCACCAAAAAAATTAAGATACCTAAGAATACACTTAACTAAGGAAGTAAAAGACCCATACTCATAAAACTACAGGACACTGAAAATAGAGATAGAGGAAGACATAAACAGATGAAAGAACATACTGTGTTCATGGATTGGTAGAATCAACATCATTAAAATATCCATACTACCCAAAGCAATCTATAGATTCAATGCACTCCCCATTAAAACACCAATGGCATATTTCACAGACTTAGAACAAACTCTCCAAAAATTCAACTGGAATAATAAAAGACCTCTAATAGCTGCAGCAATCCTGAGAAAGAAGAACAAAGTAGGAGGGATCTCAATACCAGATATCAAGCTGTATTACAAAGCCACTGTTCTCAAAACTGCTTGGTACTGGCACAAGAACAGGCATATAGACCAATGGAATAGAATAGAGAACCCAGAAACTGACCCAAACCACTATGCTCAATTAATATTTGACAAAGGAGGCAAGAACATACAATGGAGTCAAGACAGTCTCTTCAACAAATGGTTTTGGGAAAATCGGACAGATACATGCAAAAAAAATGAACAAAAACAGATCCAGAGACAGAGAAGCTTTGATGAGACCATCCAACCTCAGAGGGGAGGATGGGGGTAAGGAGAAGAGATCAACCAAAGGACTTGTATGCATGCATATAAGCCTAACTAATGGACACAAACACCACGGGGGGGTGAGGGCATGAGTGGGGGATGGGGGGGCAATGGTTGGATTAGAACACATATGTAATACCTTAATCAATAAAGAAAAACAAAGAAACAAAAAATAACAAACAAGAAAAAAAATGAAACTAGACCACCAACTTACACCATACACAAAAATAAACTCAAAATGTTATCCATGTAAAAATCTTAGAGGAATCCACAGGCAGCAAAATCTCAGACATATGCCAAAGCAATATCTTCACCGATACAGCTCCTAGGGCAATGGAAACTAAAGAGAAAATAAACAAATGGAATATCAAAGAAAAACTTCTGCACAGTAAAAGAAACGATCAACAAAACAAGAAAGCAAAAACAAACAAACAAACAAACAAAAACAAGAAAGCACACTGCATGGGAGAACATGTTTGCCAATGTTATCTCCAATAAGGTTTAATCTCCAACATTTATAAGGAAGTCATACAACTTAAAAAAAGTAAGATAACCCAATCAAGAAATGGGCAATGGACCTAAATAGATACTTTTCGAAAGAGGACATAAGGAAGGTCAAGAAAATATGAAAACATGCTCAAAGTCACTAATCATCTGAAAGATGCAAATCAAAACAACAATGAGGCACCATCTCACACCTGTCAGAAGGCTATCATCAACAAATGACAAGTGCTGGCGAGATTGCAGAGAAAAAGGAACCCTTCTGCACTGCTGATGGGAATGCAGACTGGTGTAGCCACTGTGGAGAACGTTATGGAGTTTCCTCAAAAAAATTAAAAATGGAACTCCCATTTGACCCAGTGATCCCACTTCTAGGAATATATCCCAAGAAACTAGAAACACCAATCAGAAAGGATATATGCACCCCTATGTTCATAGCAGCACAATTTACCATAGCTAAGATGTGGAAACAGCCTAAGTGCCCATCAGCAGATGAGTGGATTAAAAAACTGTGGTACATCTACACAATGGATACTACGTTGCTATAAAAGGAAGGAACTCCTACCATTTGCACAGCATGGATGGAACTGGAGGAGCATTATACTAAGCGAATAA
>NW_005871122.1:583797-602459 GCF_000147115.1 Myotis lucifugus
TTTCAACTATATATAAAATTACAGAACATAGTAAAATCACTGCCTCCAAACACAACATGAGCTAAGTTTAGATACCTTCTATATTTTGTCCAAGCCCACTTCACAAAATGAACAAGCTTGGAAAATGAGGCACACATGGCGAATCTAGGGTCATAGTTGTTTTTTTGTGATATTGTCATGACAATTGTTACCATCATAAAATATATAGGATGCTAGTGCTACTATGGAGCGCCAAAAAAAGGTTGAATTTTTGCTTCAATTTGTAACATTTTTCTCTATTATTCTTCTTGACACATCACCAGCTTGTTTCTGCTGCTTTTATATTAGGGGGAAAACATTCATGCCTCATATGAATGTAGGAATACCTTTGCTTTCCTTTGCTTTCCTTTCTGTAAGTGTATCCTGAATACCCCCTTCAGAAACTTGCACAATGACTTATTCATACAAGTGTTTTCCTACAAACCAGTCTCTGCTGAGATCCTTAGTAAAAGGAGAGTATCATTATTAGAATCACATTTCAATGCATTTTAGAAGTTCAACAAAAACTAAATTAGCAAGACCACCAATGCCTTTCAAAATTGCTAACACAATTCTATGAAAGAATAGCCCTTTACTTAGGCTTTCAAATTTCTGACCGTGAAATCTGACCCATTAGTATCATTTTGATTAGAAAATATTGCTTACCCAGTAAAGGATCACATCTCTGGAAGTGGAAGTAAACTTTCCCTATATGTAGCATTTTGCTTTCTTCAGAGAAAAGACACTCTCATGAATATCTAAAGGAAATTATTTTACCTTTTTGAGATTCTCAATTACCTTCTAGATAAAAGAAAAACAAAAAATATTGGCATTTCAGCTCTAAATAAATAACATTAACATTTAAAGTTAATTTAAATGGGTTTTTTACTTGCTAAGAGCTTTAGTTATTAACATACTAATATGATACATAAATATATTAATTCACACCTATCCCACAGGCTACTACTAATGGAAATTTAGCAATCTGAAGATTTATAAAACCTTTGGATCAACTCATTCTATGCCTTTTGTGTTTTTCAAAACAAGACCTTTGGCCAAAACTTTAGCTTTATTTGTGTAAACCATAAATTTTAATTACTAATGAGTAAAAAATGTGCCTTAAGTCATGCCATGTTCTACTGAGAGCTATGTGCCCATGAACTTGTCATAAGTTGGATTCTGATAACAGCCTACATTTCCTACAGTGTCTCCTGTCATCTTGCATCCTTGAAATCTCATTTAGGATGAAAAAAGAGTATAATTTCTCTCCTTTTAAAAGTAATTCATAATCCTAATTTAATATATTTAAACTGTCAGCTAAGCATTCAGATAATGTTTCAAGATCCAGCCTTTGCTCTCAAGGGTATGTTTAATGCAGCTTCATAATGCTATGAATTAATGCTAGTACGCTGTCAAGAAGAAACAAATAATTAAGTACCCACTGAAGCAAAACAAATACTCCAATATCAATACAACACATAAAACACCACAACTTGTCAGGTAATTTAGCATGCTGGAATTCTTTCAATATTCTTTCAATTGACAGTAGTGGCCCAATTCTAAAGGTAATCTGGAATTTTTATCATGTATTGAAATTGAATTCCTTTTAAATATTGAACCCTGCACATTTTAACAGCATTTATTTCATGGCCTCATACATATCCACATTTATTCAGCTGTCAGAACCAAACTAGCACCAAGAGAAAGGACCAAAGAAATTCAGGTACAATACTCCCTTCCCCTTCAGAAGGGACCCAAACTAAAACCACTTAAAATTCATAAAGAACTACAATTATAAGAGCAAACAACAGTGGGATTTACTGACTTACATGACACTTGCGACTGCAGATGTTAGGAAGATTTACCTAATAACCAAAATAAAACAAGAATTAATGAGTAGAAGCAGTAGAGGCTGGATATGGCCTGAAATTTTTTGTTCTTTCTTTCTTTTCTTTAAATATATTTTATTGATTTTTTACAGAGAGGAAGGGAGAGGGACAGAGAGTTACAAAGTGCTTCCTGCACACCTCCTACAGGAGATAAGCCTGCAACCAAGGTACATGCCCTTGACTGGAATCGAACCTGGGACCCCTTCAGTCCACAGGCTGACGCTCTGTCCACTGAGCCAAACCGCTCAGGGCTGTTCTTTCTTTTTTATTGAGTTATCCCTAATGCTTAGTACAGTGTCTACACCTAGTAAGCATTTGTTGAATGAATAAATAAGTATGTTTGAATCCTACATTGGCCTCAACTCTAAAACTAGTTTACCATAGCTTTGCTTACCTTGGAATTAAAAAGGATTAAACATACTTTCCTTCCATGTTGTATTTCAGCAACTTAGAACATCAAATAACCTCCTTCTCTTTCTCTGCCAACCTTCCCCCTGCCTTTAATTCAGTTATTAGGTTTGGCCTATATGCTTGGATGGATCTATATGATTTTATTAGAGAAACCCTAACTGCTGTAACAAATAAAACCAAAAATTTCACAGACCCGACATAATTACAGTATCTTTCTTGCTCATCTAATAATACTAAGAAGAACAGAAGGAGTAGCCCTTCCATAAAGCCACAGAAACTCAGGATTACATAAATTCTGCCATCTTCACCACAGAGCTTATACATTCATTGGGGTGGGGGCGGGTGAGGATCACCCTCCCAACTAGCTCAAAGGAAAGAAGAGCCTGGCAAAGAGTATAACAGGTTTTTTAGTCAGACTTGAAAGTGATGTGCATCACATACAATCACTTTACATTTGCTAAAATCCAATCCATGGCTACATCTAATTACAAGGGGATCCTGGAAAATGTAGACTCCAGCTGTGCAGCCACTTCTCACCAACAGCTCTACAACATGTAAGATGAGGGACAAGAGGGGAGCATATCAAATACTTAGCTTGATGGTTCCATGTATCTGCCACACAGGTTTCCTCATCAGAGACGAGATGTAAGGCAGCTTGAGACCAGGACTGCCTGATGCTATCAATCTCAGGTTACCATAGTTACCTTTGAGACACATGTTGAACACCAAAACATGGAAAGACTCAAGATGACTGAAGCCCTAACTGGTTTGGCTCAGTGGACAGAGCGTCAGCCTGCAGACTCAAGGGTCCTAGGTTTGATTCCAGTCAAGGGCAAGTACCTTGGTTGCGGGCACATCCCCAGTAGGGAGTGTGCAGGAGGCAGCTGATCGATGTTTCTAACTCTCTATCCCTCTCCCTTCCTCTCTGTAAAAAATCAATAAAATATATTTTTTTAAAAAAAAGATGACTGAAGATTATTAATTTTATTTATTTACTAAGACATTTGGGGGGAGGGGGGAGAGGGAATATTACTTTTGACATCATCCAGAAGCCATTAAGTGACAACACAATTTCCCTATTCCATGTGACTACTACTTCAAGTGTATAGGAAACTAGGAATCAGTAATAGAAATCAACTTTCTATCTTCAGGAGTGGAATATGTTATTTCCATTACATTGCCAGTTAAAATCAGTGAAGTGGGTCTTTAATACCATCTTTAAACTGTCTTCAATATAGTCATAGATCTTATTCTTAGAAGAAATGTGCCATAAACACGGTCCTATTCATTTTCTCCCAAAGAAAGTCTGATCATCATCTCAGCAGACTAGAAGTCAAATCTAACAAGTTTCACGAAGGCATTTTTGAAGGTTTTAAAATTACATCAACTTCTGCCTCTATGCTTACCTTTTTACTGGCGATACCAAGAGAACTATAGATCTAATGAAACATTTTGAACTCTTTCAAGGGGTCAGTAATCCAAAAGAATGAACTTAGTTAGAAATCATTATTGCCCAAACTATCTAAAAAGGTTGAATAGAGCACTAGTTAATAATCTTAGGAAGATTATAACTAATTCAGTCTCCATATAATGAAAATCACTTTCCACAGGAAAAATAATACAGATACTATGCAGCTTCTTCTGCCAGCCAGGGCAGCTATTGAACAAAATTAAAAGAACAAAGTAATGTCCAATTGTGGTAATTGGGGGTAAAAGAATGTGTCATGGTAAACTGTAAAAATAACTAAGAGTTAAAATTTTCTAGAGACAGATTAAAAGTTCTAATCATTTAACCTCACCCATTTAGGACAGAACGAAAGGATACAGAAAACTTCTCACTTCTCCATACAACACACATAACTGCTTCTGCAATATGTTCTACCCACTCACCTGAATTATATGCATAACCTTTCAAAGTACTTCTCTCTGAAATTCACAACAGCAAGAAATCTACATATGAACTCCACCTTGATGTGAATTTAATTTAACAGTGATCTGGTTAAGTATAATTAAGGACACCACACTGGAAAAAGAAAAATTGTGTTAACTGAGCTGACAATATGCTGTGCATTGCAACTTGGTCCAGTTTACCTTCTGATCAATAATGGTGCTTGGAACTAAAGAGGAAATACTAGTAGACTGAGCATAGCAATTAAAAATTGGTCTGAAATAACAGGAGCCACTTCAGATGAAACTCAACTACATTTGAAAAATGTGATTTCTGCCCAGCCAGCATGGCTCAGTGGTTGAGCATCAACCTATGGACCAGGAGGTCACGGTTCGATTCCTGGTCAAGGCATATGCCCAGGTTGCAGGCTCAATCCCCAATGTGGGACGTGCAGGAGGCAGTCGATCAATGATTCTCTCTCATCATTGATGTTTCTATCTCTCTCACCCCCTCTCCCTTCCTCTCTGAAATCAATAAAAATACTTTTTAAATGTGATTTCTTAAAGGTCAAAACAGTTCCAGGCTACTATGTACAGACTCTATTTTCACATCAATTTTATAAAACTGGAGGACCATGCTGGTCTGCACAACATATAACATTTCCCATTTTGCATTTTTTGATTTGAAAGAGAAATACCCTGATATTTCATTCAGATGAACTATGCAGTGAAAAACAAGTACTCTCAGCGATGTGGATCTAATTTATTTTCATTTGTGAAGCTGCTCTAATATGTGCTGCAATTAAATTTCCTGGGTAATCTCTCGGGTACGCTCCAACACCAGCCGCTCAGCCACCTTTTCTGCACTTTTTAACATAACACATGGTAACAACAGAAGCTGATCCCCTTAAGATAGCAGCAACATAAACTTGGAAACCTATTTCTCCACTCTACATTTACAATTTTGTTCCCTGGGTGAGCATGGCATGGTGCTTTGCTTATTCTTGTTAGCCTCATTGGGAGGGGCGGCGGGGTGGGGGGGGGAGGTGATCATCCTATAATCTTGCTCTGGTCTGTTTTTCATTTCATATATAAACATTATGTTCAGTCAGCCCTGAGTAGCAGGATGAGTATAAGCAAAAATATATTCTTCTTCCAAATTGTTCAGTGCTATTTTGATTGGAGTGAATTTAATTTTCTAATGTGAAGTATTATTAACATACTACATAAACTAATTATTTAACCCAACAATCTCAATGAGGTAATTCAGTATCCTTGTTACCCTACAAAACCTCCACAGTAGATATATGATACTTGACACATACACTCTAATTAAACTAATTACAATGCAAGAGGAAAACAGCCTTTGTTTTGTAAATGCCTAATAAAATTGAGCACGAGAGCATTCCAAATGAACATATTAGGCATTGGTTAACCAACAAGTCTTTTTGTCAAGTTGTTTACAAAGGCCAAGAGAAACAGTCTTCCTCAGATATTTCCTTTGGCCATAATTCTCCAACCTAATCCCAAACATTTAATGACTAAACTTAAAATTTAAACTGGGAGAGGAAGCAAAGTAAATTGATGTCGATATTTATAGACCAACCTAATTTTGCTTAATTATTTCTGACAAGACTAATTAAATAAAGTCACTATTTTACACTACAAGGCATCTTAACTATCTATATAAAGACAGGTTCGGTTGAATTAGGGAGAAGCACCAGAAGTTCATCAGTAGTTCTGTATAAGCTGGCTCCAAGAGAGCTATAAAGCACCAAAAGATGTATAGACAACCCTGAATGTAGTAGGACATTATCTAGAAAAAGAGAGAAAATGAACATAGAAAAATAAATGAAAAGAAAACTAAAGAATGGCAGGTTACAATAACATCACTAATGGTGATCTTATAATTTGAAAAACTCTTATTTTCAAGTGACCATATTATCAGTCATGCTACGACTATGCATCAAACACTAGTTACATGCATCATAAAACTAATGAACTCAAGCATAAGTTCTAAAATGCCTAGAAGAAAAGGAGCAAAATTAATGGAACTATTTCTCTTCCTATTCTCACTATATCAGAAAATATTATTCCAGGAAGATGATGGCCAAGTAGTTTTTGAATCTTCCTAAATCTTCATATAAAGTAACTACACAGCAAAAAAATAATTCATGGACAGCATTTATATAACAAGTGCTGTAAGTGACAAGGTATCGCCACAAACCCTAAATTGCAATACAAATGGGGACAAATCACCAACAACCACAAGATGTGTAGTACCAGTGTTTATGAGGATAAAAGCAAAGGGAAGCAGGATGTCTGATGGTCCTGAGCATAAGAAACACCAATAATAACCAACATATGCTCACTGGAAATCATGACAAAAAGTTTGAAAATAGTACCTGAAACTAGAAGGGATTTTGTCCAATCCAATAGTAGGAGAGTACAAGGAAACTACATTAAAACTTGAAGGAGGGCCCTAGCCAATTTGGCTCAGTGGATAGAGTGCTGAAGGGTCCTGGGTTCAATTCCAGTCAAGGACGTGTACCTGGGATGCATGGCCCTGGTCAGGGTGCATGCAGGCAACCAATGTGTTTCTCTCACATCAATGTTTTCTGTCTCTCCCGCTCCCTCTCATTGATTTCTAAAAATCAATGGAAAAATATCCTCGGGTGAGGATTAACAACAACAAAAAAAAAAAGAACTGAAGAAGGTAGAGCAGTCTAAACACTATAAAACTGACCAAACAGTTTCTTCTGAAACAAACCTCCATGGGGGGGGGGGGGGGGAGTAACAGGGGAGGGGGTAAGAGAGTGGGAATTGAATCAAAATTTGACAGAAGAAGAGAAATAGAGATGAAGGAAAATAAATGTCCAGATGGAAGTGAAGGAAGGAAATAGATACAGAAAATCTCAGAAAGCCATCAATTTTTGAACAATACTCTACAACAATGAAACATGGAGAGCTATGAAGTTAGAAAAATATTATTAGCAATAAAACTATAGTTTTGAGTTGCCCTTTCCTATTAAAAGAAAACAGGGCTTCTTGGATAAATGGTCGATTCCGTGTCTGGGGCAGGATATGAATAAGATAGGCCCTATATACCCTGTCAAAAAAATAATCAAAGACAATTATAAACATGTCAAAGGACTCAGTAGCCAACTTTATGAGATTTCTACTGACCAAGATGAGGTAATTTAGCTTCAATAAAAAAAATAATTCCCATGGATTGACATCAACAAATACTTATACATTCATTTATTAATGAAATTTAAGTTAATAATTTAAAATTAAATTATCACCTTTAAAGTATGATAAATAAAGAGAAAGAATCAAGCATTTATTCTGCCTTTCTTAGCTGATTATACTACTAGGTAAATCAATGAGATAAAGTGTCTATTTACAAAAATAATCCAGAAAATAAATTTTTAAATCAGAGAATATTATCATTTGCAACTATCCTCCACTAAATGAATAGATTTACTATATTGAGTATCAGTGTTTATTATCAAAAACAGAGACAACCAGACACATGTCCCTTCTGTATTCTTGCCAAAATGTCAAACATGAGGCTGACTGACCCTCTGAATCCTACTGCCAATTTCCAGGAAATAGAGAGGAGAAGAACATGTTAAATTATTCAAGAATATACAATGAGCAAAATCCAGACAATAGTAAACTTTTTAAAATCCTCCATGAGAATATTTGTCGCATTGACTTTTAGAGAGAGTGGAAGGGAGGGTGCGGGGGTAGGGGGGCAAGGGAGAGAGAGAAAAGAGAAATATCAATGTGAGAGAATCCCCAAGCAGGGACTGGGATCATCTGCAACCCAGGTATGTGCCTTGACTTGGAATTGAACCCAAGACCCTTCAGTGTGAGGGCCAGCGCTCTACCACAGAGTCACACAGGCCAGGGCAGATAGGAAAATTGACAGTTCAGATTCTCTAGGTCATTCAACAAGAAATTTATAAGGAAAAGAAAGGGATGAGGTAAGGGTGGAGAGAAGACCAGCAGATTAAAAAGAATCTAAACACATCCATTTATTTTTTAGAGCAGTGATTTCCAAAGTGGGCGCTACCGCCCCCCCCCGGTGGGCGCTGCAGCGATCCAGGGGGGCGGTGATGGCCACAGGTGCATTTGGGGGCGATGAGTAACTGCTATTAAAATTTTTAAAAAATTAATTTCCAGGGGCTGAGTAATATTTTTTCTGGAAAGGGGGCGGTAGGCCAAATAAGTTTGGGAACCACTATTTTAGAGGAAAGGACTGGGATACAGTGTATAAAGAATCACTCGTGGTGGTAAAACTGTAAAAAAATTAATAGATGTTATTGTTATAAAAGTCAGGATAATGGTTACTCTGACGGCAGGCAGTGTTTGTAACTGGAAGGAGTCACACCAAGAGGTTTCTGGGGTTGCTGGTAAAGTTCAATCTCTTAGCCTGTGTGGTAGTTACAAAGGTTTTTGCTTTAAAATAATTCATCAGCCCGGCTGGTATAGCTCAGTGGTTGAGCATTGACCCATGAACCAGGAAGTTATGACTCGATTCCCAGTCAGGACACATGCCAGGGTTGTGGGCTCAATCTCCAGTAGAGGGCGTGCAGGAGGCAGCCGATCAATGATTCTCTTATCATCATTGATGTTTCTTTCTCTCTCTCCCTCTCCCTTCCTCTCTCTAAAATCAATAAAAATATTTTTTAAAAAATAATAATAATTCATTAGCTGAAAACAATATTAAGAAAAAGAATGGGGGAAAGGCAAAGCAAAGAAAAGCAACAGCAAATCCATGCAGTCAGAAGATGATAGGACCTGTTAGTCAGAAAGGGACTGAAATAAGACTCTCAAACACCCACCTTCCACATCCAGTGAAAGGATATCTAAGTGGAGGCCAGCAGCAGGCCTTTAATAGCAAGTGCCCATTTCCCACAAATCTCAGGGTGTTCAGATTTCTTGTCACAGTATTTTTGCAGAAGTAGGTTACAGAACTCACTGTAAATCCCGTGATCAAGTAATAGAAAAACTGCCCTAGGAAAATTACACTTTATATTGACATGAAGAAAAGAATTAGCTTTAATGCTTCATCATCTTATATAAAAAACAAAAAGTTGGAATTGAAATGTTTCAGATGATTTTATTTTTTATTGGTTTTCCTTTCTTTCTATATTCCTAACTTCCATAACAATAAAATAACTTTGGCAAGGCAATACATTGTTATGTATTCTCTAACAATATATGAAAGTATAATTTGATGAAATGACAATTTTGAAGCCTGAAGTTACTACAAATGCTAACATAAGACAGAGCAAGATGTGAGGGGAGAAAGCCAATTTCTTGATTTGAATCATAAACCATGCTGTTGGCATTACACTTCTGCTGCTTTCCACAGTGCAGCATGGACACTAAACTTATTGTGGAAGGGATCAGTGTCATAGTCAGCAACCAAAATGGTCTATATACCATGGTCTGATGGTGTCGCATGAGGTCTTTCAGCCTTCTTCTCTGAGGAAATCTGGACATCAGTTGGAGAGAGGAAAGAGCATCTACCACCTACTTAGGCCATGAAACACAAGAGTTACATACAAAAAACCTCCATCCAGTGTGTTAGCCTTAATACCCAGAAAAGGAGGTGGAATCACCACTGAGCTATTGAAAGAGAAATAGGCCCTTGTGTACCATATGTGATTTAATAAAAGTTTCAAACTTATATACATACTAGTAGCCCGGTGCACGAAATTCGTGCACATTAAAAGGGAATTAATTGCCCTAACCGGTTTAGCTCAGTGGATAGAGCATCGGCCTGTGGACTCAAGGGTCCCGGGTTCAATTCCGGTCAAGGGCATGTACCTTGGTTGCGGGCACATCCCCAGTGGGGAATGTGCAGGAGGCAGCTGGTCGATGTTTCTCTCTCATCGATGTTTCTATCTCTCTATCCCTCTCCCTTCCTCTCTGTAAAAAAATCAATAAAATATATTTTTTTTAAAAGGGAATTAATTAGCAGAGATATTTTAACATTGCTATTTGCCCTTTCTCTATAATAGAAATGTGAGAGATGAAAGGAAATTAGTAAAATGTATATGAAAATAATATATAAATTTATTAATAAATAAACAGTAACAAAGGGATATAGCAACAACAGAGGCATGATAAAAAAAACAACAAAAACATGATATGAAAACAACAAAAACATGATATAAAAAAACAGTGATGCAAACAATGACTGATAAAGTGATTAAACTTATTCTAATATCTCCCTGTACACCACATTAAGAGTGAAAACACTTTCAGAGTGCTTGACTAATTTCCTTTGTGATGAAGTACTTAGAACTTTAACTGTAACATCACATGCTCTTCAAACTCGAGAGAAAGCAACATATAACTGACCATGTGCAAAAACGGGTTCAGGTAGGAACATGCCTACTCTGTCTAGAGTTTGTCCTTGTGATTTATTAATAGTCATCACAAGTGCTGGCATCACGGGAAACCATCATCAAATCAATTTAAATGGGAGGCCTATGGTCCGAACACGTGGCCCCACGTGTCTGAGTAATGTGGGTTTGATAGAGTTCAGGTGCCTGTAATTGAGTAGGATCGAAACCCACGAGAATGTTGTAAACATCTTGACCATGCCCTTACTTTGCCTTGTGGAATCTGGCTATAAAATAAAGACACGGCTTGTAGTCCGTGGCACTGTCTCTCTCCATCAGAGAGGGCAGTGTCCCACCAAGACCCAGCTTTCTTCTCTTGTCTGTCTTTTTTCTAATCCTTCACTGCCCCCCACTTGTGTCACTGAACCTGGCTGAGCTGGTGCGGCACATAAGGCGCCCTGGGGCTGAGTATGCCATGGCCGTGCCAGACCGACACACACTGATACAAATAAATGATACAAATTAAAGAATTTTAGTTATACTTAAAAGGACAGAAAGTTTAACTTGAATATCTTAGACCATAATTTTAAAATATTATTACATATATGATATATATGGCACATATATAGAGAGAAGATCATATACATATATAGGCCTACCACACCTACTGTTTAAGTCAGTTTCCCTGGCCGGTTTGGCTCGGTGTTTGGAGCATCAGCCCAAGAGTTTGATTCCAGTCGGGGGCTCATACCTGGGTTGCAGACTAGGCAGGTCAGGGCTCATGCAGGAGGCAACCAATCGATGTATGTCTCTCACGTCTATGTTTCTCTATCTCTCTCCATCCCTTCCACTCTATCTAAAAATCAATGGAAAAAAATATTCTCAAATGAGGATTAACAACAAAAAAAAAAGTTGGGGGACTATAAAGGGTAAGGGACATCTGCTGTAAGAAAAAGCAGAGTTGGATTTCCAGAAGCAGAGCTTTAGGAGCCTACTTTTTGCCAGTCTCTTTTGCAGTAAGATGTAGGCATGTGACTGAATCCTAGCCAATGATTAGCAGACCTGGCCCATAAAAGCCTCTCACATGCCATGCTTTATACTTTACCCTTTTGCCAGCTAGATATCGATGGCCAGGTCAGTCTCAAAGATACAAACTGGAGATTGCAAGGCCTCAGTCCATCAGGATCCCTAAATGCAGAGACTCCCCTCATCACACACACCTACATACATATTGATGACTTATATCACTTTCTATGGTTTTGAAAAATAATAACTTTTAGGGTTAATTGTTACAGCAAGCTTTTATTTAGTGTTTACTGCCATTACTATAATTATTACTGTTTTTGTTACTAGCACAAAACATTTCTAAAAGACACATAAGAAATTAATAATCCCATTTGCCTCTGGCAAAGGGGATTGTGAGGCCTTTTATACCTCTTGAATTCTGTCCCCCTGTGTGTCCTATATGCATAATATATCATGTCTGTTGTATTAGCAGGCTAGCTTGCAATAATGCTGCGATCAACTATCCTTGAAATTTCAGTCTTAATACATCAGAGGTTTCTTTCTTATGACATCAGGGTCTAATGGAGACCAAGAGGCTCTACTGTCTGCAGCTTCTCCACAAGAATCTGGACTGCTTCAAGGCTCGGTCCCAGGAAATGTCCTTCAGCCATGTGCTCTCAGAAGTTAAATGTCATGAATACTTGAGCTTCCCCATTATGTCCTGGGAACTCTGACAATCAGGAAGAATGGGCTGGGAGGTACTTATTTGGGCATTTGCCATCTTAAAATGTTTCTTTAAAAAAAAATTACTGACTTCAGAGAGGAAAGGAGCGGGAGAGAGAGAAACAGAGGGAATCAGTGATCAGCTGCCTCCTGCACACCCCCTTCTGGGGATCACTGCAGCCCAGGCACATGCCCTGACGGAATCGAACAGAGACCTCCTGGTTCCTAGGCCTAGGCCGACGATCAAAACTGAGCGACACTGGCTGGGCCTAAAATGTTTCCTTTAACAGTGAACATACAGATTTAGGAACCTGTCCCTAGAAAAGCATGAGATGTATATGTATATGTATATGTATATGTATATGTATATGTATATCAAGACTTAGGACATTCCAGGTCCATCAGATAATTGATATAAGATACAGCAAATAAGAATAATTACAGCTTAGGATTTCTTCGGTCTTTATATCGTACACTCTCTCATAAGAGCTTGTATGTGCTTTCTAGTTTAATGGCTCTATTCTAGAGCTGAGAAACCTCACCCCCAGCACTCCAAACGAGAACGTTTAAGCTGCAATTGGATGCTTCCCCTAGCAGTTTTCTAGAGTAGGGAAAAAGGAAGGCAGGACACCCCGTTAGAGAGCAGCGTGGTCAAGTTCTATCCATGGACAAGCCTCTTTCTGCTCTACTCTCCAGGACTCTGAAAACGGGGGCGGGGTCACAGCTCTCTGCTTGGAGAGGAACCTCATCGGGGGCTGAGAACCAGCATGGGCAATATCTATGGATTTCCTAGTATCATCTTTAAAGCAAAGCTTTGGGACCGCAAAATCCTCACTGATGTTTGTCTCTTCCATTTCTAAGCCACTTAAAAAACTATTGCTTTGGACGCTATTAAGTTAATTCGATACTGTCAGTTATGTTACCTTTTTTATATATTGCAGACTGCCGCCATCTCACTGACAATCTCACACCCAATGGGCGAAGGAGCATCTCCCACATCGCAGGGTGCTGACAGCCGGGTTGGGTCAGAGTTACGCCGGAGACGTGATTTTCGGGGACCAGGCTGGAGGAACTAACTGGCAGCGACGGCCTCCTGAGGCAAATCTGTGACACCTCCCTGCTGCTGGGAGGAACAATCGGACGGAAGATGCGCAATGAAAAGAAGCGCTGGCGTTGCTAGTAGCCTTGACCTTCCAATAGAGGCCTCTCCATGCCAGGAGCCCTCACAGCAGCCCGCCCAGCCGACTTCCGGAAGGCGGGAGATTCGGGCCCGAGCATGCGCAGTTCACTCACGCCTCCCGTCCAGGCCTAACCGGGTCCCCCCAGCCCCGCTTCTGGGCAGAGCCTGTTCCTGCCCCCCTGGCCGAGCCTCTGGCAGGAGGCACCGCTGGCAGCACCATGACACTCGGAGCCTTGGGTGTGGCAAGGTTTGCGTGATAGGTGGTGTTTGCCGGGCCCCCAGGCAGGAGCCTAGAAAGGGGCCGCTCGCCCCTGGGCACTCATCCCTGCACTCCTAGCCCCGCAGGACCCCCAAGATCTCGCGGGATTTCGCGGGATCTCGCGAGATCCTCGGAGGTCCCGTGGCTTACTCAAGCGGATCAGTTGCAGCTTCGGGCTTCAGGCCCCGCGGGGCCTTCTCCGAGCTGCCCTCGCTGCTCAGCAGTCCCAGCGCCAGCCGCTCCGCTCCCGCCTGTCCGTGTCGCACCCACGCGCCCCGCACACGCGAAGACGCCTAGCACACGCTATCATCTCCAACTGCTCCGTTTGCCAACCTGAAAAAATTAGTACATAAACCACGGTGGGAACGAAGGGGGTATTTTCTGCTATTCAGGTCACAAGTTCTTTTTTTAAATTTTTTTAATTTATTTTTTCGTCCTTTATTGATTAAGGTATTACATATGTGACCTTACCCCCCAATGCCCCCCCACCCCATTCACGTTCATGCCTTCACCCCCCTGGTGTCTGCGTCCATTGGTTATGCTTACTGGTATATGCATGCATACAAGTCTTGATGTGTTCAGTTTTTTAAAAGTGCAAAGGAATTTTTTGAATAGAGAATATATTATTTCAAGAGAACTTGTGATATATTCTCTATTCAAAAAATTCACTTGCATTTTTTCAAACGGAACCCATCAGGCTGAAAACTAAATGTAAATATTGATCACGGGCTCCCAGTTTGCTCTCTCTCCCTGGCGGGCAGTGACACTCCCTGCTGTTGTCTCCCACGTTTCCCTGCCCCTTACAGTAGGAGGCCAAGTGACCGGTGCTTGCCAACGTGCTGTTTCCAGACCAAAGCGTTTGAGAGCCAGTGCAGGGCTCTCATCTCCTGCCGGCGGACCTGGAGGCCTCCTGCTGTAGCTGGCAGAGTGCACGATGCAGAGGCTTGGACCTTGGAGTCACCATTTGGAAAGGAGCTTCCCAGGAGAGGCACTAGATATGTGTGACATTTTCATGACTGAGAATTATGTGTTAAGTCACCGACATTTTTTAAAATATGTTTTTATTCATTTCAGAACGGAAGGAAGAGGGAGAGAGAGAAATAGAAACATCAACGATGAGAGATGGGAGAAAATCATTGATCGGCTGCCTCCTGCATGCCCCCTATTGAGGATCGAGCCCACAACGCAGGCATGTGCCCTTGACGGGAATCCAACCAGGGACCCTTCAGTCCACAGGCTGATGCTCTATCCACTGAGCCAAACCGGCTATGGCAGTCACTGACATTTAAAGGCTTCTTACCACAACATTGCCTAGCCTGAACTGACGAAACTACTTCCAGTTCTTGAACACATCTGAAGAACCGATTCCAATATAATTGAATTAACATTTGTTAAATATTTATTATATGTAAATGTGCTAGGTAGATAGATAACAAATACTATGCCTGCATAAAGTAGGTACTCAATAAAAATAGTAAATGTCCAACATGGGTAGAATAAGAAAATAAATCATATTTCCACAAGTTCCAAACTAGTTTCAACACACCTTTATTTTATTTCATTAAACATTTATTGAGTTTCTCTTGTGGACAAAACATCTGATAGGCAGGTGGCTGCAAACATGACTAAGACAAAACCTCTACTCTTGAAGAACTGTCAGACCAATGAAGGTACAGACAAGCTCACAGATGATTACAGAGCTGTGTGTAGAGTCAAGCAAAAGTAAAAGTTGCTGTGGGAGGAACATCTTGCTCAGACTAGGAGAATCTTGGAAGGCTTCCCAAGGAAAGGGTTTCTAAAGAACAATAGTTAACCTGATTTTAGTTCTTTGCTTTTTACAGAGGAGAACAGTATTAAATCTAGACTTTGCTTTTCTGTTCGATTGAGATTTGTGTGTAAATAGCCAGCTCTTAAAGAAAATAGGGACAAAAAAATGACATCATGGTTCTTGAAGTTTCAATTTTCTTTAAGCAATCAGGAATGAACATAAAACTCATTTGAACTCTCATTGTAAAACCCAAATCATTCTGAATCCCACCTTTCATATTGAGGGGAAAAAAGTGAAGATAAGGAATTCATAAAATGGGGTCACTTAACCACACTGCCAAAATTGTTAACATTAAGGTTGAGGCATGAGGAAGGACCCCATTCTTGTTCTAACTAGCCTGGGAACTTAAATTTTCTTTTAACTTTCCAGTTGAGGCAATGTCTGGATATGCATCTACACCCCTAATTACTCCCTGAAGGACTCACTATACATCCATCTGACATCCAGACCACCAGACACGACCAGACCTCCTGGAACCCATCTTATAGACCACCTGGCATCCATCATCCTGACTGTCTGACATCTGGCTGATAACTGTCCTGGATATATCCTAGCGTTGAGAATGCAAGACTGGTAATTCTCAAGAATGTACTTTATACTCTAAGAACTTTTCATTTTTCTCTCTTCTTTGAAATGCTTTTGGGCTTTTGCCTAGCTGTATTTCTAGTTTATAAACCCTATGACCCTTGAATAAATTCTGTCATTTATTTCTAGGAAAACCTCCACACTCTTTTTTTAAAAATATATTTTATTGATTTTTTTACAGAGAGGAAGGGAGAGGGATAGAGAGCTAGAAACATCGATGAGAGAGAAACATTGATCAGCTGCCTCCTGCACAACCCCCACTGGAGATGTGCCTGCAACCGAGGTACATGCCCTTGACGAGAATCAAACCTGGGACCTTTCAGTTCTCAGGCCGACGCTCTATCCACTGAGCCAAACTGGTCAGGGCTCCACACTCTTTTTGAATTTGTTCAACAATATGCATTTACCCTAAAGATAGTCTTCCTCTGCACATTTATATGCTTCTAACACATATGCCTATATTCCATATTTGTTTTCCTTTGTATAGGTTATGTTGCCATGTTGGATGTATGGTTCAACAGTTTAGTATAGTGGCCAAGAACTTGGGTTTTGGAGCCAGCATTCCAAATCCTAGCCCTGGCTTGAACTAGTTGTGTGACCATAAGCAAGTTGCTAAAATAAATGTGCTTCTGTTTCCTCATCTGAGGAGATAAAATTACAATGAAAACTACCTCACAGAGCTGTTATGAGAATTGAATGAGTTGATATTTATATATAATCCACCTATAACATTGTGTTTAATGAATAGTTAATATAATGAATATTGTTGTTGATGTTAACTCTGTAGAGGAGTTTTCAGTTGGAATTTATATAGCTCCATCCTAAAATTAGACACTTAATCTTGTATGGGAATAAGGCAAAAAAAATAATAACAAAGTTAAATGCTTGAGCAGTATAAGACATTAAAGACAGTAGTTATTTAATGATACGAATAAACTAAATAAATACTTCCCTAGCAGTTTTAGAAAAGAGGTAACTAAGAATGAAGTTGAGTAGCTATGGTACTAAACATAAGAAGTTCAATCTGTGGCTCTGTATGTCATTTGTAAAAAGGGATTCGGTACTTTGCCTATTTAAGTACAAAGGTGCTATTGAGAAGAATATGGACATCAACATTCTGTCAATTCTTTGTCTTTGAGAAGTACCATCCATGGAGCACCTGAATAAGAAATATTGGTTGTTTTGCACCTGAATAAGAAATATTGGGAACTGCATGTAGAGACAGGACCACCAAGATGGCGGCATAGGTAAACACCGGAGACTGCTGCCGCAAACAACCACTTCAAAAATACAACTAAAAGACTGAACGGACATCACCCAGAACCACAGGAAGGCTGGCTGAGGAGAGACTCTTCAACTAGAAGGAAAGAACAGCATACCGAGGCTCAGAGGAGGCACAGTGTGGAAAATTTAAAGGTGCGGAGGTGCGCGCGCAAAGCGGGCTGGTGGCTGAGGGCGCAGTTGTCGTTTTCAATCAGGAGGGAGTCTCAGACTCTGAGCTCCAGATCCGGGCGAGTCTCTAGGGACTCCGATTCAAACGGGAGAAGCGGGATTGTCTAGCATCAGTTGGAACGTGAGGGCAGCTTTCTCTCCGAGGTTTGCAGCCGTTGCTGGGGTTCTGAGAAGCAGAGCCTCTGGGAACGGGACTGAGAGCAGCCATAACTGCTCCCTCCGCCTGCCCTGTTGATCCCGCCCCGCCCAAGCCCTGCGCAGAGCCATTTGCCGGATAGCCTCAGGCAAAGGCTAGATTAGCACCTCCCCAGAGGACAGAAGTTTTCCCACAGCTGATTCTCACAGCCAGTCGGCCTGGTGGTCAAATCCCTCTAGTATTAACTACAACAATCAAGGCTTAACTAGAACAAGACTGCGCACAAAGACCACAAGGGGGTGCACAAAGAAAGCATAAAAAATGCGGAGACAAAAAAACATGACAGAAATGGAAGATATAGAGCTAAAAAACGCAATTTTGAGGGCTTGCAATAAACTTGTGGAGAGCCTCACAAAAACTAATGAGACCCTCGATGCTATGATAAAGAAACAACTAGAAATTAAGCATACACGGACTGAAATAAAGAATATTATACAGACACCCAATAGCAGACCAGAGGAGCGCAAGAATCAAGTCAAAGATTTGAAATTCGAAGAAGCAAAAAACACCCAACCGGAAAAGCAAAATGAAAAAAGAATCCGAAAATACGAAGATAGTGTAAGGAGCCTTTGGGACAGCTTCAAGCGCACTAATATCAGAATTATAGGGGTGCCAGAAGATGAGAGACAGCAAGATATTGAAAACCTATTTCAAGATAATGGCAGAAAACTTCCCCCACCTGGTGAAAGAAATGGACTTACAGGCCCAAGAAGCGCCGAGAACCCCAAACAAAAGGAATCCAAAGAGGAACACACCAAGACACATCATAATTAAAATGCCAAGAGCAAAAGACAAAGAGAGAATCTTAAAAGCAGCAAGAGAAAGAGACTCAATTACCCACAAGGGAATACCCATACGACTGTC
>NW_005871122.1:602803-650673 GCF_000147115.1 Myotis lucifugus
GGGAGTGAGGGCGGAGGTTGGGCGGAACTGGGAGGAGGGGAGTTATTGGGGGGGAAAAAAGAGGAACAAATGTAATCTGAACAATAAAGATTTAATAAAAAAAAAAAAAAAAGAAAAAGAAATATTGGTTAAAAAACCTTAAAGTTGCCCAGCCAGCGTGACTGTGTTTGAGAATCAACCTATGAACCAAAAAGTCATTGTTTGATTCCAGGTCAAGGCACATGCCCGGGTTGAAGGTTCAATCCCCAGTGGGGGCGTGGGGGGTGCAGGAGGCAGCTGATCAATGATTCTCTCTCATCATTGATGTTCCTATCTCTCTCTCCCTCTCCCTTCCTCTTTAAAATCAATATATATATATATTAAAACCTAAGGTTAAGGATTCATCTGCAATAGTCTCCTAACTTTATAATCAAATTAATTTTTAATAGTTTTACAGATCATTCAACTAAATTCCAGAAATAGCCCTGACCGGTTTGGCTCAGTGGATAGAGCCTGCGGACTGAAGGGTCCCAGGTTCGATTCCGGTCAAGGGCATGTACCTTGGTTACGGGCACATCCCCAGTGGGGGGTGTGCAGGAGGCAGCTGGTCGATGTTTCTCTCTCATCGATGTTTCTAACTCTCTATCCCTCTCCCTTCCTCTCTGTAAAAAATCAATAAAATATATTTTTAAAAAATAATAAATAAATAAATAAATTCCAGAATATTCATCTTAATAGAATTTAGGAGATGTAATTAAATGGGAATTACAACTTAAAATTCCTGACTCTTGGTAAAATAGGAATTTACCTGGACTTTAAATTCAACCTTACAGAACACAAAGTGTAATACCTCAGGAAACTGAAAAGGAAAATAGATCAGTTGAGTGACTATAACCCTGGAAACTAATAAATCTGAATTTTCAAACCATTCTGGCTCTGATTTCTATGCTAACATCCAAGTCATTTATCATTTTAGGATTCCTCATAATCTAACAATAAAACACCAAAGCACTTTATAAGGGTATTAACTCTACCGGTTTCTTGGGGATGCGCTAATAATGTAAAATTCTTTGAAATGGCAAGTACTGGTAGGAAAAATATCTGATTCAATGTTCTATTTCTATTTCAATGTCAAAGCCCAATGCTGTGAGTTAAGGATTGAATAAAATAACCTGAAATCAAATGGTTGACAAAATTTCCCAAAGCTGTGCTGTGTCTTATTACATCATATCCTTTAGTTACAAAAAATGAAAACAAAAAATATTATCCTGTCTGTTTAGAAGACAGCCACACATTCTTCCCTTCATTTTGCATTATATCATAGATTCAATTCCTTTTTATTCTAAACCTTCTTAGATATAATGAACAGGAATTTCAGTCCTTTTTCAATATGCTTTTTCAAAAAGTTTCTTTCTGCTTCAAAAGTAAAAATCTGACACCAGGACAGTGGGTGTTATAATAATGGAAAGTAAACAATATAACTATTTTAAAGGAGGGATTGATTTGAAGGACTGATCAGCCCTGTTTTTAAGTGTTTGCTGCTATTCCACTGCAGAATTTGAAGTGCATTTCTTATATGCCTAAATATAAGATATGTGTGCATTTCTTCTGTAGATACCAGCCACAAAGCTTCCATGAGTTTCCAGGAATTTTATTCTCTAGCTGTGACCTAGTGAAATAGTCAATAAGCTATTGTCTGTAGAAATACAGAAGTTAACATCACCAATCTCAGATTTCAAGAGCTCTACATATTTCTCTAGGATTTATGTTAAATTCATCTCCTAAATATGCAGTTGATAATGGAATTAGTTGATTATTTAAAAAATAGCCAGAATAAGGCAGGGGGAGATTCCCAAGAAGGTAGAAAAGAGTTTAGGATTCACACAAATGCTCTTGAATTTGAGGAGCAGCCACGCCTTATTTTGGGTACTCCATATAATTCGGAACCCACAGAGTAGGAGGTGAAAGTTTTAAGAAAAGAGAGGCTCGCCTGGCTGGCATGGCTCAGTGGTTGAACATCAACCTATGAACTAGGAGGTCACAGTCTGATTCCCGGTTAGGGCACATGCCCTGGTTGCAGGCTCGATCCTCAGTGTGGGGAGTGCAGGAGGCAGCCAATCAATGATTCTCTCTCATCATTGATCTCTCTCTCTCTCTCTCTCTCTCTCTCTCTCTCTCTCTCTCCCTATCCCCTCTCCCTTACTCTCTAAAATTAATAAAAATTAAAAAAGGAAAAGAGAGGCTGAACAAATTACACATAGTAAAGATCAGATCATTGAATTCATGTAAATGAGTTTAAACTTTAATCTGCTAGATAGTTTTAGCAAGAGATCAACACAATAATCTATGTGTTTTAGGAGCATAGAAAATACACAGGAGTCAGAAAAAAATAGAAGGGTAAAGTGTTATTTTGGGAGAAGTTATGCCACTGATGTTGGGAGTGAAGAGAAAAGGATGAATTCAAGATATAGTCAAGAACTTGATTTGAGAGTGTGAGAGTGCATGGGCAAATGGAAGAATCTCAAATTGCTGAAAATTTGGTTTCAGTTTTCTATAGAATCAGGCAACATACTGAAGGGTGATGCACTTAACAGAGAAAATAAATGCATGATGAGGATAAGGTACATATATTGAATACCTACAATGGGCCAGGTTGTGTTTTAGAAACTAACCTTACAACATTGAACAAAACTGCACCCTCAGTAGGTGAATGGCAAAATAAATAGTGGTACATCCAGACAATGGAATATTATTCAACCCTAAAAAGAAATGAGCTATCAGCTCATAAAAAGACATGGAGGAACTTTTCATGTATATTACTAGGCAAAAAAGTCAATTTGAAAAGGCTACCTACTGTATAATTCCAACTACATGACATTCTTTTACAAAAGGTGAAACTTGGAGAAAGTAAAAAGAGCAGAGGTTTCCAGGGGGGGCGGGGGGAGGGATGAATTGGTGGAGCACAGAGGATTTTTAGACAGAGACACTACTCTCTATGATACTGTGATAGTAGATACATGTCAGCATACACTTATCAAAACCAATAGAATGTATAACACCAAGAATGTACCCTAATATAAACTATGGACTTCAGATTATAATCATGTCTCAGTGTAGTTTCTTTTAACCAATGTACCACTCTGGTGGGAGATGTTGATAATGAGGAAGGCTATGCATGTGTGTGGGAACTGTCTGTATTTAGTACATGCCTCTAAATTTTGCTATGAATCTAAAGCTGCTCTAAAAATAAAATTTTAATAAATTCTGAGAGAGGAGGTTAATTAAACACATTATAGAAGGGGAAGCCTACATTCTAGAAAAAAAAAAAGACAAATTATAAAAAAGGATAAACCATCATCTGATTTCCAATGAACTAAAAGGTAAAAAAGGAGGGGAAAAGGGAGGGGGGCAGTTGGGGAGGAGGAGAGGAATTGTACTAGGAGGATTGATCGTGACTACTAAGGATGTGGCTATTAAGCAATTAGGTTAGAGAAGAGTATGTTTGGAATGCCAATATACTGGGGAGTGGCTGAACCTTTTGGTACTACCATTATTCTGTGATAAAAATAATGTCTATATATTTTTTTAATATATGAAAGGAATATTATACACACTAAAGAGGAAAATGCAGTAGGAAGGAGGGTTAGGAAGTCTCTAGGAGGGGTGAGGTTGCTCATTAAACAAGGGGGTCATTAAGTAAAGGGTCATAAAAGGCCTCATTATTCAGTGATATTTGAGCAGAGACCCGGAGGAGGGCAGTGAGCAGTGTTGATATCTGGGATGGAGCATTCTGAAAAGAAGGGACATATGTATGAAGTCCCTGAGGCAAAAGTATGCTAAGTAAGTTCAAACATGGCACAAATGAGAGGCAGGAAGGTGGCCAGCAATAAACAAACCCTCTCTTCATGTTGAACGGGAGAAGCAGCACGATGTACTGGTCAACAATTTAGAGCATATTCCACATCCCAGAGAACATTATCCCAGCCCCACGAAGTATTACCATGTATTAGCACCTGAGTTTCAAAATGACATTTCACCACCATCCTATCAGACCTCTTCTTTAGGGTGAGAGCGATGACAATAAGACCAGTGTATGCCATGAGCACAGCCCATTTTCTGTAACATGAGTTTCTTTGAGAGAAGCAGTGCTGTGTGGAATAGCATGAAAGTGAATAAGACATTCTATAAATCCATGCGTGATGGGTTTCTCAGAAGCATTGTAAGCCGAGAAGGCAAATTCACATGCAGAGTGTCATTTCAAGGAGAGTAAAGTGCTGCCTCTTCCAAAATGCATGTAATCCAGTGTATCAACCTGTCACCCAATGACTGCTTGGTTCTCTCAGAAAGAGGTGACAAATCTGGGCTCAGTGTTGTGCTCTTCTGCTGGCCTGTTGGGCACTTAGGGATGGCTATAAACAAATCGTCCTCGGTGAGTAGAGGCCATAGCGCCATCTCTGCCACCATCACCATTTGTTCCTGAACTCACTGGAAAGAATAGTGGTGTCTGGGGAAAGGGTCTGACTAACATTCACAAAACAGGCCATTTTCTACTAATTAAACTCCTTCTCTGCTCAGGTTTTTCTTTGGTTGGTGTTCACATGGAACACAAATCGTACCCTATTGCAGAGATCCTCTTCCCAGACCTCCTAGTTACCATGTTCCTTCCTAGTGCCTGATATGAAGCTAAACTGTTAGGCACTTACCATGAAATAATGCATCTCTGACCTACCTCTGATGATCTCTCCTTCAAAAATGTGTGTGTGTGTGTGTGTGTGTGTGTGTGTGTGTGTGTGTGTTTTACATAATGGGGGGATTTCTCTTCATCACTATTCTTCAAGGACACCCCAGAGTGGAGTTCTAGTATCGTCACTGTCTACTTTGAGCAACTGTGCAGAACCATCTGCAAACTAGGCCTTAATCTTTTCTTCCTCAATCATCATAGGGAACGTCCTATGAAACCCATAAGTGCATACTGAGAGGGAAGAGGCAATGTGACAGGAGTAGTGAACATGCACAACTGGGCTATTTACCCATGCAACGTACTTGAGCCTTCAAGATCTGCTCAAGCCTGAACTTATATATATCACCTATGCTTAATGATGGAATGCTGCTGAACACACCCAACATTACATTTTATTGAATCAGACAACGTGCAGTGTATAATAGTTATCTTTGTGGTCCATAGTTAAGTGTAGGGCCTGGTAGCAAGTCAGAAGTTGTTTCTCAAAAGGAGAATACTTATCTTCAGAAGGTGGCATAGCTTTGATCCAAAATTCCAAAAGTCTGTGATGTGATTCACCTACAGTGTTCTGCCAAAGGCTCCACAGAGTATTCCTACCTAACACATTCACTTCAAGCACCATCAGATTGATTTGTTGGGCCACTCAACCAGCTGTAGAGCTTTTCTTGGTTTGGAGCTCCTCAAAACCAATAGCTTTTCACGTTATTTGATCAGTGGGGCTGAGTAGCATGCCAAAATGAAGTAAATTTTGCCTCCAAAATCCAAAGAGACTTATCAGATGCTATGCTACTATCTTTGTTGTAGGTGGTAGGAGGGTCAAAATGCAGCAACTTATTGAATCTGGAAGGAATACATCAGTGTACCACTAGATGCCTAGAATTCTCACAGGGTGGAAGGCCTCTAAATTTGGGGGAAAGGTGGGAGTTATTTCCTACCATTTGTTTTACAAGTGTTTTACCAAGATGTCTAGAGTAGTTGCTGCTTTCTGCTCACTAGTTCAATTATATGATATCATCAAATTAGTAGAGCAGTATGATGTCTTATAAAATGAAGAGATAATCAAGATCCCCATGGACAAGATTATAACAGAGAATTGGAGAGGAATTTTAACCCTGAGATAGTACACTGAAGGCAGATTGCTGGCTTTGCCTACTGAAAGCAAACAGATTCTGATAACACTTATTAACACATACAAAGAAAAAGCACTCACCACATTAACTGCTGTATAAGTCAGTGTTGAACTAGAGGAACAGAACTATTAAGAGATATACACTAAGAGTAATTGGCTTATACAATTATGGAGGCTGGCTAGGCAAGTCTAAAATCCATAGGGCATGCTGTAACAAGGGCAGATTGGAACTCTCAGGTATGGGCTAGTGCTGCTGTCCTCCAGAAGAATTTTTTCTTAATCAGTGAAGACTCAGCTCTGTTCTTAAAGTCTCCAAACTGATTGAATCTGGATAACCCTGATTATCTAGAACAAACTCCCTTACTTAAACTCAAATGGTTATGGACTTTAATCGCATTAAAAAAATGCCTTCACAGCAATGCCTATATTCATGTGTAGTGAATAACTAGGGATAATAGCTACCAAAGTTACAGATCAGGGGCTGTTGATTTTATCCAGTGAAGAAGCCACATCTGGAATAGCAGTTGGAATTTGACTCATCCCTTGATTAAGTTTATAATCAAGGGATGATGTCATTCTCTAAGATCCAAGACCCATCTATCCTCTGCAAAGGCCGTATAGATGTGTTGAATCAGGATGTGGTAGGAATCACCACTCCTACTAGTATATCCTTCAAAGCCTTGATGTTGATCGTGGCACAAATTTCTGCAATCCCTCCAGGAATGCAATGTAGCTTTTAGTTTACTATTGGGGCAGGGGCGGGGGGGAGGGAGAGACATTTTAGTAGTTGCCATATAATCCTTCATACCATAACAGCCCTCTATCCATGAGTCAGGGAACCAGTGTGGTGATTCTCCAAGTGCCTAAGTATGTCTCCTTCAAATCTAAATTCCAAGACTTGAGGAAATAACCAAGGGAAAGGTTTGGGGACCAACTGAGCCACCTTGAGATGGATAAAAGCCAAATTTACATAAATTATCTGATCTCCTTAAGCCCTTAATCTCATGGGTGGACCATGGAGGTGTTTTGAGTCTCCAAGAATTAGTCAGTTCAGAGACATAGAGTCTCATTAGTTCTCCTCCCCCGGTGCACGGGCACCAGGTAAGTATCCAGTCCTTTCAGTGATGGCTAGGAGAACCATTACAGTATAAATTTGGCATTGTAGCAAGATGGTTCCTCAAAGGGACCCAGTTCCCCTTTATTTAAAGGGGATCTGTAAACTGGCTCAATCTGGGGGAAAAAAAATGAAGGTCTTCAGCACTCTTCAGTGGTGACTAAAGTCAGACTACTTTTTGCAAGACCTAGAGCTCTTCCACTTACTTAAATCAAATAAAATTTTAGTAGCCTGCCGATCTACCTAAGTCTTAGGGGCACCGTGATTAATTAGCCAATGCCAAAAATGTCTATGGATCAAACCATTCTGTTTCTATTTTAGCTCTATGCTTCCTGACAGTAACCATACCCACTTTGTCTCATCTTACCATCTGACCCCTGCCCTACTATCGCCATTAAAGTCCCATTATTGCCATTAAAGTCCATTATCTCCATTGAACTCCTATTATCTCTATCATCTCCTTTCCCACTTTCCTTTCTGACCTACAGAGAATAACCACCACCGAGCTCTTCAAAGATGCTGGTGCGCCACTTACTAATGTATTCTTAATGCCCTGGTAAATGGAGTGTCTTCTCCCAGGGAACCACTGCTCCACTCCCTGCAGGTCGCTGAGGGAAGGGACTGGACAAAGGGGACCATGGGCACATGCACAGTGAGTCAGGGTGACACAGGGAAGGTGCTTGCCTGCCAGTCAAACCTGAGAGCAGAGATCATTGGCTGGCGGGGAGGGCCACTACAAACCCACTAAAATTTGGGAATACCTAATCCCCCTACACAAAGGAGTTCCCACTTTTGGCTCTCTTGACTCTTGGCTTATGGGGCTCTCTGGTTCCTTTGGCTTTGCTCCTGCCCCTGTTGCCTCCATAGTCATGTGGCCCTGTGGACCCCACACACAATGGACTGCTGAACTGCAACGGGAACACAAACTAAGCCAGCCCGATGCTGGCCTGGAGCTGTGCTCCCACACAGAGTGAAAACCCTGGGCCCTGGCTTGGCTCCTACCTCTGCTGAAAGCTGGGGAATATGGGGCTTCTTCCTTAGCAGGACAAAGGGAAATGGAACCTTGGAAACTCGGGGGTGTAATTCCACAGAAATAAAGCATCTACAATATTTCATCTTCCTCTGAGGGCCTCCAGAAGTCCTTATTCCAGAAGCACCCCAACAGCCTCACTCCCAAGAGCAACCTGTGGGGACGAGGAGAGCTCCCCACTTATAACACTTCCAATGCTTTATTGCCTTTGTTCGCTTACCTGTCTCGATCCCTTACTAGACTAGAAGACCTTGAAGACAAGATCCAGGTCTTATTCCTTTTAGACCTAATCATATGAGTTTGTTCATTAGCATATTCAACATGTAGTTAAGTTGTCTGCAGTGTATTTACTAGTAATAGTCTTCTGTGTATTTGGGAAAGGACTCCACCACTCGATGCTTGTCTCCACTTCAAAGAACAGGAATTCCAGGTCTCTGAACTTCCTCTGTCAGCCCCCAAATTGTTCTTTCTCTCTCTTGCAGGATGTTTTGGACAGGGAGCAGTTTGGGAAGCAGTGTCCTCGTGACATTCCCAAGGACTTTATGTACATAGAGAGTTCCCAAGGAAAGTATGTGGACTAATTACTTTCCTCCTTCCTTCTCCCTCCCCTTTACACTGCTAGGTATTAATTTGGGTGGTTTTAGGACAAGACTGCTTATAACAGCACGAGTTCTGTCCCAAATTACTTTCCAAGTAAAAAATAGCTGCGGTCCAAAGACTATATCCTATCTGATATAATGTGTCCAAGAGGGAAAAAAAAAAGCAGAAACATTACTTTCAAATTGGATTTTCTGCGTCTCAAAGGCAGCGTTACTTTTGACAGGGTTCAATATAAGATACTTCTACAAATGAAAATGTATGATTCCTAGGACTGCCTTTACCCACACTCTGTGGGAGGGAGACATCAAAAAGCCGTCGGGTGCTCATTAAAGGCTGCCCTTAGAAAATAAAGAATCGTTCTCCACCAGCCCACAGTAAACAGAAAGACCAAGCAATATCTTCAAGGGTTTCTGTACAAGCAGCTCTCCAGCCAGCCACTACTTGCTGCCAACAGCAACTCTCTCTCACATGGGAATGTGCACTTGGCCTCAGATAAAGATATCCTGTGTACGTGATGCAGGGAATAATATTAGAGTGAAAGGTGGCTGTCATTACCGCTATTTTTTTTTTCTTGGAGAAGCCAGGCAGGGGATATGCAGGTGTAAAGCAATTGACCTGTTAATACAAACACAGAGATTGGAGCTGAAAGTGGCCAGGAAATAGTTCATTCCGTTCCCTTGCCAAGATGAGGGAAGCCACTGAAGCAAGGCTACCTGCTCTGTTAACAGGAGAGAAGAGTAAATGCAGATGACGCTGGGTGTCACCTTGCAGGCACTGTGCCGGCTCACTTGAGCCTGCTCCACCTGGGTGCCCACACAGCGTCTCCACAGTGGCTGGGGATAGCGCAGGTCAAAATAGGAGCACTGCTCCTCTTGATTGAAAGAAGTGACAGTACTGAAGTAAGTGACCCAGATGAAGCACAGAAAATAGAGAAGATTCATTCCTTTCCTCATCCAAAGGTTTATGTCAGAGACTGTGCGTGGCACTGGGAATAGTGAAGAGATTTTTTTTAAAAGACATGGTCCTTGCCCTCAGTGTGCTCCGTACAGCCTAGGTATGGAGATAGGAAATAGGCAATAACAAATAGGGTCATTCTGAAACAAGGAGAGAACAGTGAAGAAGAAAAAGAGTTACAGTTAAGAATAATGGGCCCTCCGCTCAGAGGGAGCTTTGCTTCTAGGTTGTTTCCACCTAAGGAGACTGTCTTTCCTCAAGAGCTGATTTCCTTCGGGAAGAGGTCGATGTGGATGTGCTTTCCCCATGATCTGGGGGGAGGATGGTTGTGGGAGACAGAGATGTCTCCTGCAAGAGCTCAGAGACCTGCTGAAGCGCCCCAGGAGAGGGAGCTATAGATGGAAGCTGAGGAACGATGTGAGTGGCATTGCTTGGGTGCCATGCTAGGAGGAGATTCAGAGTGGAGGGGGAGGGGGTCTTTGAGCCCTTCTGTGTGGAAGCAGCATGTCTGTAATTCAGTGAGGAAGCCAGGACATGCAGGGCTGTGCTGGACACAGAGGCAGGACTCTGGACACAGCCATCACTGGTGGATCACCCTGGGACTCCATGGCAGCTGTGTCCAGAGGATGGCACTCATAGAACTGGAGGGGAAAGACACAGAGACTATTCATGAGCTTCCAGAAGACACCTTCCGATTCTCCTAACTGTGCTCCAGTCAGGTGTGATTTCGACAGGAGGAAACAGAATATTACAGACAAAACCCACTAAGGGGTTGCAAATTTAACACATAGATACCAGTATTATATACCTGGCCTATGTCAGATGTTGTGGTCAACTTTTGCTCATTATATTAACCTTTAAAACAGCTCTATGATAAATATCAATAACCCCATATTTTAGACAAGAAAGCCAACGTTCATATTTTTTTTATCAATCATTCAGTATCAGAGCCATCAAGTAGCAGAGCAAATATTCAATACTGATTTTTCTGCCTTCAACTCTATGGACTGAAATAATCTGCCAGTTCTTATGAACGGACTGAGTCCTGTGAAGTTCTCTATTAAGTTCCATATTCTTATCCTCTCTGAGCTCCCAACTTGTACTTCAAACATTCAAAACCTGAGTAGCAGTGGCTGGTGTATATTTTCTCTCCCTACTCTCTTCCATCCTCTCTTCTCTGCCCTGCATTCAATGAAAATCAAGGCCTTGCTGCGAGTCCACCATCTATTTTAACTTCCCTTCACAGGATGGATGGTTATAATATGTAGCTGACAGATTGGTGTTTCCCTGGTCTGGTTCTATTAAATGGCAACTGGGGTCCTAAGAAGCCACTTTTCACCAGAGGCTTACCTGATCCTCCCACCAAAGAGCATGTATTAATCTTGCCTTTCATGGAGTCCCCTGATTTCTACATGAATATAATCTAAATAAATGATTTCTCAATCCTTCTTGTTTCCTCACTCTTTTATGATGATGTTTTACTGCTCACTTGTTTGCACAATACCTGGAATGCCTCGTGTGTTTTCTGTGTTAGTACATTTCAGGTCTAAACTTGAGCCAATACTGTTGAATCCATTTTTGCTTAAAAATGAAATAAGAATGCCATTAAGAATGCATTTCTTGCTACAATCATATTTGATATCCCTCTGACAAGTTTAAGGTCTATAATAGAAAAGATTATAGACATTACCAAGCTTTTTTTAAAAAAAAAAAAGATTACATTTATATTATTCAGCAAAACACCTTATAATGAGGAGAGTCTGGAGATTATATAGAGACAGTTATTGCCAAAAAAAGTTGAACATTGCATGAAATAAAACCGCCAATTTGCAGTTGATTTCAGCAGTTATGTTGTGTTTCTACACTTCATACCTGACACTAAATATGTCTTCCTTTGCTGCTGTGTAATAGATGTGTGGATTATGATGATGATAAGAGAGGTAAACGGCAGGCAAATATTACTGAAGACCAGGGAAAAATGAATTCTTGTCCAAGTATGAGTATAAAGACTTAAGAACAGAACAAATACTCTCCTTTATCTGAAAGTGTGGAGCCAACATACCGGATCACCACCATGAACCACTGATTTGTCGTAGAAGAAATTGATTCTGAAAGTGGCAATGCTTGCTTTTCTTTCACAACTTGAACATCAATTCAGAGGCCAGAGTGGACAATCTAGTAGCAGCATTGGCAGGAGGTTTTTAGAGAGGAAAGATAATATAAATGTAGGAATAGATTTCAGAAATAGAACAAAAGCAATTTATTAAAGGCAATCAACCCAAATGCTACTGCAGACGCCATCTCCAGTCAATATCCCACACACCTCAATATCAATCAGCAGGGCCCTGAGAGCAGGTGTGCTGAAGTAAACAGTGTGCAGAGCCTGACTCCAGAGGCCATGCTAAGGCACCACAGCTCCTCCTTAGCCTTCATCTCTCTGCAGCCCCAAGGAAACTCAGCCCACCCCCTGCTCCACCAGCTGCCTTACCCCTTGCTTTTCCCCCCCATGGGTGCAGACAGAGTTAGGCACAAGTAACTGTAGAGATGCACAAATTAAGTGTTTTATAAGTAACACTTATTTCATATGTGAAACCCATAAATATCTAAATATATTTTCATCTAATAAATATATTTTAGTATTTTATTTATATGTCCATAATTATTTATAATAGCTTGAGTTGGTTTTTTAAATACATTTTTATTGATTTCAGAGAGGAAGGGAGAGGGAGAGAGAGATAGAAATATCAATAATGAGAGAGAACCATTGATCGGCTGCCTCCTGCACACCCCCTACTGTGGATTGAGACTGAAACCCAGGCATGTGCCCTTGTCTAGAATCAAACAAAGCCCCTTCAGTCCACAGTCCGATGCTCTATCCACTGAGCCAAACCCGCTAGGGCTAGCTTGAGTTTTTAAAAGCAGGTAATACCAGTCATGTTCTTTTATGGATGTTGGGTGTTAGTGAAGTCAGCAGTTCTACAAACATGCTGTTTCTACTGTTAGTCTCTCAGCTACATTAAACTGTTAAATAGTTCCTAGTATATAGGGAGAGCTCAACAAATCCCAAACCAAAAGGAATGGCATAGCACCTGAAACTAATATAATGTTTTATGTCAACCATAATTTAAAAATAAATTTTAAAAAATTAAAAATAATTTTTAAAATTATTTGTTTATTTTTATTTATTGTTAATACTATTAGAGATGTCCCCCATTTCTCCCCTATACCCACCTCCACCCAGTCCCGACACCTCTCCACACTGTTGTCTTTACCACACTGTTGCCTGTGTTCAGGGGCTATGCATATATGTTCTTTGACTAATCTCTTCACCTTCTTTAATCCGGTCCCCCATTCCTCTCCGCTTTGACCTCTATCAGTCTGTTCAATGGATCCATGCCTCTGGTTCTATTATGTTCGTCAGTTTATTTTGTTCTTTAAATTCCACATGTAAGGGAGATTATATGGTATTTGTCTTCTACTGACTGGCTTATTTCGCTTAGCATATAATCTCCAGGTCCATCCATGCTGTCACAAAAGGTAAGAGTTTTTTCCTTTTTACAGCTGCATAGAATTCCATTGTGTAAATGTCCCACACTTTTTAAAAATAAATATACAATAAATGTTTTATTTGAATAAAACACATCAACATATTTTTGTTGGCTATTTTCCTATAAAACAAATGCTTGTTCCCTGTGTATAGAATGTTCTGTGGTTGGAATTATTTATCGTCTTTCTTATATGCATTATCTGGCAATTCCTTTTTTTATCTTTAAATTCTTTATTAGTTAAGGTATTACAAATGTGTTGGCAATTCCTTTTTAGTGATGCAAAATTTCCACTGATCAGGTATGGAACCACTCACACTTGTTATAATTGTGTTTAAAATAAAGTAGGTTATAGTTAAAAAAAAGTGTATCATAAGGCATCATGCTGATTAATATTGGAGTCCCAAGATCTGTAGTCATTTTCCATTGCTGTTGTAATAATTTGTTGCGAATTTCATGGCTTAAAATGACACAAATTTGTTCTCTTATACTTCTATATGTCAGACGTCCAATATGCATGTCGCTGAGCCCAAATCAAAGTGTCAGCAGGATGCTGTTCCTTTCTGGAAGCTCTATGGGAGAATGGTGCCTTGTTTTCTTCCAGCTTCTAGAGACTACATGTTCCGTGGGTCATGCCCACCTTCTCTATCTTTAGAGACAGCAACATTGCATTTCTCCAAGTTCCTTCTATTTTACATCCACATAGTATTGCATTGTGTAAATGCACCACTGCTTTTTTTATCCACTATTATACTCATGGGCTGTTTCCAGATCTTGGTTATTATAAATAACACTGCTATGAACACAGGGATGCATATATTGTTTCTGATTGGTATTTCAGGATTCTTAGGATATATTCCCAGAAGTGGGATCCTTGGGTCAAAGGGCAGTTCCCTTATTAATTTTTTTAGGAAACTCCATACTGTTTCCACAGTTGTTGCACCAATCTGTATTTCCATCAACAGTGAATTAGGGTTCCCTTTTCTCCGTATCCTCACCAGCACTTGTTTATTGATGTATTGATAGTGACCATTCTGACAGGTGCGAGGTGATAGCTCATTGTGGTTTTAATTTGCATCTCTCTGATGATTAGTGATGTTGAGCATTTTTCATGTCTAATGGCCATCTGTATGTCCTCTTTGGAGAAGTGTCTATTCAGGTACTTTGCCCATTTTTTAATTGGATTGTTTGTCTTCCTGATGTTAAGTTGTTTGTTCTTTACAGATTTTTGGAAATTAACCTGTTATCAGATGTATCATTGGCAAATATGTTCTCCCATACTGTGGGGTTCCCTTTTCATTTTGTTGATAGTTTATCTTCACTGTGCAAGAACTTTTGGGTTGATGTAGTCCCATTTTTTATTTTTTCCATTGTTTCTCTTTGCCTATGAGATATATCAGCAAAAATATTGCTACAAGAGGTGTCTGATTTTACTGCCTATGTTTTGTTCTAGGATTTTTATGGTTTCATGAGTTACATTTAAGTCTTTTATCCATTTTGAGTTATTGTATATGGTGTAAGTTGGCTAGTTTCATTTTTTTGCATGTACTTGTACAATTTCCAACACCATTTATCAAAGACACTATCTTTCCTCCAAATATTAATTGACCATAAATATGTGGGTTGATTTCTAAACTCTCTGTTCAGTTCCATTGATCTATATGCCTGTTCTTATGCCAGTACCAGGCTGTTTTTATTACAGTTGCCTTCTAATATAGCTTGGTATCTGGTATTGTGATCCATACAACTTTGTTCTTCTTTCTCAAGAGTGTTGAGGCTACTTAGGGTCTTTTTTGGTTCCATATAAGTTATTGGAATATTTATTTCAGATCAGTGAAATATGCCATTGATATTTTAATAGGAATTGTGTTGAATCTATAGATTGCTTTGGATAGTATGGACATTTTAATTATGTTAATTCGTCCAATTCATGAACATGGTATATACAGTAGGTCCTCAGGTTACATCGGAGATCCATTCTTACGGTGTGATGTAACACGATTTTCGCCGTAAGTCAGAACCCACCTACATAAGCACCTACATCACTCACATGGAGCACATACATAGCAGTAATGAAGTGATACAGTAAAAAAAAATTAAAAGAAAGATAACAATTCCTGGCCTTTACTTGTGGTAAATAAATAATAAAAAACATAAAGCACATATGTACATACATCGAAATGGCAGAAGTTTTTTTTATATAAATAAATGGGAGATGGTGACATAACCACGAAATGATGTACGTCGAGTCCGACGTAACCCAAGGACTGTCTGTACTTCTAATTATTTGTGTCATCCTCAGTTTGTTTCTTCAATATCCTATAATTTTTCAAGTACTGGTATTTTACCTTCTTGGTTAAATTTATTCCTAGGTACTATTTTTTGTTGTTGTTGCCATAGTAAATGGGATTGTTTTCTTAGTTTCTCTTTCTGACAATTCATTATTAGTGTTTATAAATGCCACCAATTTCTGGATTTCAGGCCACCCTCTCTTTGTTGATTTTCTGTCTGGAAGATCTATCCACTGATGTCAATGGGATGTTAATATCACCTACTATGATTGCATTACTGTCAATCTTTACTTTTATGTCCATCAAAATTTGCTTTACATGTTTAGGTGCTTCTATGTTAGGTTCATAAATATTTACAAGGGTTATATCCTCTTGTTAAATTGATCCCTTTATCATTATGTAATGTCCTTCTTTGTCTCTTATTATGGCCTTGGTTTTAAAGTCTATTTTATCAAATATAAGTATGGTACCCCAGCTTCTTTTTTCCTTTCCAATTGCATGAAATATCTTTTACTTTTGTTCTGTATGTATATTTTGTTCTGAAGTGGGTCTCTAGAAGACAGCATATATATGGGTATTGTTTTCTTATCCAATCAGCTACCCTATGTTTTTTTATTAGAGCACTTAAGCTGTTTACATTTCAAATGATTATTGATAAGTATGTATTTATTGCCATTTCATCTTTTTACTACATTCCTCTCTTTCTCCTCCTCCTCCTTCTCCTCCTCCTCCTCCTCCTCCTCATTCTTATTCTTATTCTTATTCTTATTCTTATTCTTATTCTTATTCTTATTCTTATTCTTATTCTTCTTTGTCTTCTTAAAACAAGCCCTTTAACATTTCTTGTAATGCTTGTCTGGTAGTAACAAACTCCTTTAGCTTATTCTTGTATGGGAAGTTTTTTGTTTCTCCTTCAATTTTAAATGACAGTCTCGCTAGGTATGGTAGCCTTGCTTCTAGGCCCTTGCTATTTATCACTTTGAATATTTCATGCCAATCCCTTCTGGCCTGAAATGTTTCCATTAGAAACCAGCTGACAGCCTTATGACAGCTCCATGTAGTTAACTAACTGCCTTTCTCCTGTGGCTGTCAAGATTCTCTTTGTCTTTAACCTTTGCCATTTCAATTATGATGTCTTGGTGTAGGCATCTTTGGGTCAATCTTGTTTGGGACTCTGTGCTTTCAGGACTTGTGTGTCTTTTTCTTTCAGCAGGTTAGGGAAGTTTTTGGTTATTATTTCATCAGATAGATTCTCAATCCCTTGCTCTCTTTTCTTCTTCCCTATGATGCTGATGTATTTATGCTTCATGTTGTCCCAAAGGTCCCTTAAGCTATTCTCATGCTTTTAAATTATATTTTCTTTTTGCTCCTCTGATTGGATGTGGGTTTTTTTTTTTTACCTTTCTTCCAAATTGCTGATTCAATCCTCTGCTTCATCCAACCTATGTTTATTCCTTCCAGTGTATTCTTTATTCAAATACTGCATTCTTCAGCTTTATTTTTAAAGGTTTATATGTCCTTTTTCATGCCTTTGAGCATCTTCATAATCATTACTCTGAACTCTAGAACTGATAAACTGCTTGCCTCCATTTTATTTAGCTCTTCTGGGGAATTCTCTTGTTCTTTCATTTGGGGCCTATTTCGTTGTCTCCCCATTTTGGTTGCCTCTTTGTATATGTTCCTATGTATTAGGTAGATATGCTAAGGTTCTCAATCTTGGTAGGGTGTCCTTGGTACCCAGTGGTACAGTCTCCCTGCTCACCTTACAGTAGGTGTCCTTTGGTACCCTGTGGCGCAGTCGCCCTGATCTCCTGAGCTGGGTGCTCCAGGAATGTTCCTTGTGTGCATATGTGGACCTTCTTTTTGTAATTGAATCTTGATTGCTATTGGCTCATTCCTGTGAGGGATCAACCCTTAGGCTGGCTGACTCTGAGGTTCAACACCCAACACAGCATTCAAGTTGCTGTGCAGGTACTGATCACACAAAGCGGAGTTTGCCTCAGCAGTGTTTGGTGCCTGCTGAGATCTCCCTGTGGATAGGCTGTTCGTGAAGCTTATTGGATCCTGCTGTGTTGTTGTCTGAAACTGGTCACTGGGTGTATTGGTTCTGGGCCTCTTAGAAGAGACCCTGATGCAGGCCAATGTCAGACTCTGCCTGTGTCTTGTCCTGGGAAACCTGTTGGAGCTGTCAGTGATCCAGAGTTTCTGGCTGCCTCTGCTGGGCCTGGGTGCATGCAGAAAGGACCAAGCTGGACACCAAGGTCAGCTTTTACCAGCACTGGTTGTATTCCTCAGCATACGTAAGCTTCATAGTTTGGGGAAAGAGGGATTCCAGAGGGTGGGGCTATTGTTTTCCCCCAGGCTGATGCCATGTGGAGGGGAGTGCTTTGCCCCAGAAAGATGGCTTCTGCAGTGTGGGGGAATGACTCAGCACAGGAATCCTGGTGGCTGACCCTTCAGCAATCTCTCCAGAGCCACCAACCTCAAACTCTCCTCTCATGACTATAGTCTGCTTTTCCCTCCCTCCACTGGAGCCCAGGGTGAGTGGGCTGCATATGCAATTTTGTGCATTGGCGATTTAAGTCAGTGCCTGTATTTCTATCTGTCTCTCCCTAGCAGACAGAAACCCGGCTGCTTTTCATAGCTGGATGTTATGTTTTTCCTGGCTCTGATGCTTTAGACAGGGGAGCTCAGCTTGGAGTCTCAGGGTATACTCCCCATAGCTGAGATATCTGTCTGGAAACTTAGCTGCTGCCCAAGTGACCTGGGCCAAAGTGAGCTTGCTCTTCTTAACTTCCTACCGGTCTCGATATGGCTTCTTCTGTAAGTCCTTGGTCATAAGGCTTTTCTCCAACTAGTCATCAATTGGTTATTCAGTTGTAATTCCAGTTTGGTCCTGGGAAAAGGTTAGTGTAACTTGCACCTAATCTGCTACCATATTGGTTCTCTCCAGGAAATGGATTCTTTATTACTAAATATTCCAAATGTTACAGAATATATAGAATGAAACCAGCCAAGATCCAAAACTCTCACATAAAACTGGAAAGAAAAAAATAGAATATTCGGATATGTAAAACTTAGCTTTTATTTGTTTTGTTTTGTTGTGTTTGTCACACTGTAAAACAGATTAAACTTAAAGCTTTCTCAGGAGCCACAAATCCATGTGAGTGTAGTCACAGCCAGCGGAGCCCAGGCTTTGGGGTGGAAGTCACTCACTTACTTGCACTTAAGTACTAAGCCTGTCATGCATGGTTTCTAGCGGTACTATGTCTGTAATACACAGATTGTAGTGTATTACCACAACAACCAGGGCCACACTTTAAAATCACCTGGGTTGCTTTCTTAAAATACCTTTCCACCCCAGAGATTCTTTTTACCTGTTCTCAAGTGGGCCCTGGGAACCAGTAGTTTTTACAAATCCCTAGGACAGTGGTTCTCAACCTTCTGGCCCTTTAAATACAGTTCCTCATGTTGTGACCCAACCATAAAATTATTTTCGTTGCTACTTCATAACTGTAATGTTGCTACTGTTATGAATCGTAATGTAAATATCTGATATGCAGGATGGTCTTAGGCAACCCCTGTGAAAGGGTCGTTTGACTCCCAAATGGGTCGCGACCCACAGGTTGAGAACCACGGCCCTAGGAGATTCTAAAATGTAGCCAAAGTTTGACCTAAGCCTGTGGCGGTTCTCACTCTTGGGCTTATGAGTTCCTCTAAAGGTAAGAAAATCAGCAAGAAATTGAAGTAATTTTTGAATTCCTACAGGCACTGTGGCACAGTGGTTAGACCTCGCCCTGCCCTTCCTGAGCTCCCAGTTAGAGAAACTGCTTACATTTAAACACCAGCTGGGAGACTTAGTTGTCTGTCATGCTAGACATTGCTGCCAACTTCTTTTAGATTTACTTACTTCAGTATAACATGGTAACACTCGTTGAGATTCAATAAACAGTGGAGCTTTCCTCATTGTAACTACGAATTAGGTAAGTATGAATTAGACAAGGAGATTGCACCAAGTGGAGATATACCAGTAGAGTACCTAATATGTGAGACATTTTATTTATTTTCTTTTCCTTTTAATTCTTACAACAACCCTAAAGAAAGGTATCATTTATTTTAGTCCTTCCATGAGGAAACCGAGGTTCTGGGGGATTATTTGGCAATTTCTCCAAGTCTTGGGGCTACTGAGAGGAGCCCTGAGGAGGCGACCCAATCTGATTTTTACTATACCACACTGCCCCCTAGGGCTGCAGGAGTGCATGACAAGTACTGGAAGTTAAAACTTGAAATACCAGAAGGCAGTGAGTTTGGATTCTTCCCTGGTGGACCTAATTGGCTCTGATTGCTCTTTTCCTCAGAACAGTTAGAGCCTTTTTTTTGTTGGTTACCACTGGCTTGGCACTTAACTCTTACCGCCTTTGGTTAATTGCCAGCTTATGCACTTTCAGCTCATTGCCATTACAAGCAAGCTCAGGCAGGGCAAAGATGATTCTTGATATTTTTAATCCACCTGAGAGCTTAAAATTGCCTTACAGCAGTGCTTCTCAAAATGTAATGCACTTATGAATCACTTATGAACCTTATTTAAAAAACAGGTTTTAACCCAGAAGTTCTGAGTGGACTTGAGACCCTGTGTTTCTAACAAGCTGCCAGGGATTCCAGTGCTGCTGGCGAGAGAATCACAGACTGAGCAGCAAGAAATTCATTATTCCAAATAAATGGGTTTCTTAAACTGTACTTTAGGATCAAGCATCTGTGGGTGTGGTTTGGTAAATTACATTTCATCACATATATCATTTCTAAAAAAAAAAAAGGTATCTCATTATCCTAACAAGACTGTCTAAAGTCATTCCATTTTCATGAATCTTTGTAGATTGATTTGTTGATAGGTAGGACATCTCAACACAAAAAGAAAGCACCTAGAAAATACACTTGAATTATGAAACATTAGCTGGTTAATCAGCGGTTTAAAAAAAAAACAAGACAGTGTACCCTTCTTACCATGTTCTTGTTAGAGCTGGAACACATAGTGTGGGGCTATGACATCCTTAGGGATGCCAGAGTAATTGGGATACTTCTGATGGGAAGCTTTGTGGTTAACTTCATTGGCATTCTCTGGGGAAAACACAATCATTAAGAACATCAGCCTTGCCTGGCCAGTGTGGCTCAGTGGTTGAGCATCGACCCAGGAACCAGGAGGTCACAGGTTTGATTCCCAGTCAGGTTACATACCTGGGTTCCGGGCTCAATCCGCAGTGAGGGGGCATGCAGGAGGCAGCCGATCAATGTGTCTCTCTCATTCGTGTTTCTGTCTCTCTCCCTTCCTCTCTTGAAAATCAATTTTTAAAAAAACATTTTTAAAAAAAAGAACATCAACCTCAGTGTCAGCAGACCTGAGTTCAAGCCTTTGCTAACATTTTACTTCTAAGCTCCCATTTCTTGTGCAATACCATCCTAAAGCCAGACCCATAACTTTGACCAACTCCAAATTGTCCAAACTCCAAATCATTAACAAGAAATACATCCGTAAATACCATAGAAGAGCTGTTTTCATTCAAACAATGAGATATTTCACTATTGATTTTGTGGTCAAACACAAAAGAGAGTTTATATTGTACTTGATACAATAAAATGTTATAAATCCTTCTTAAACATACCTTGTTGTGGTTCAGAAGAGGACATCTCTTTCTAATGTTCAACTTTGTTCCCCCTTCCCAGACACACATATGCTACTGTGATAGCACAATGCTTTACCCAGATATAACTGTATCCCTCAGGCAGCCTGATACCTCCCTTAGGAGTTTCCATTAATATTAAGCACATCTCCCTTCAAAAGTCCTTAACAACACCTCCTGCATGTCTCCTCTCTAGCCAGGTCTCCCCATTCATCCCTCAAACCTCTATCTTTAAGTGAGGCACTTTTTTTTTATTTTATTGATCTTGGAGAGGAAGGGAGAAAGAGAGAGAAAGAGAAAGAGAGAAACGTCAATGTGAGAGAGAGATATTGATCAATTGCTTCCACATGTGCCCCAACAGGGATCAAACTCACAACCTTCTAGTGCACCAGACAACGCTCCAACCAACTGAGCCACATTGGCCAGGGCCTTCCAACCTCTATCTTACCAGCCTCACCCATACCCCCATCTTTTTAAAAAAATATATATTTTTATTGATTTCAGAGAGGAAAGGAGAGGGAAAGAGAGATAGAACATCACTGATGAGAGAAAATCATCATTGGCTGCCTCCTACACACCCCCTACTGGGGATTGAGCCCACAACCCTGGTATGTGCCCTGACCAGGAATTGAACTGTGATCACCTGATTCATAGGTTGATGCTCAAACACTGAGCCACACTGGCTGAGTATACCCCCATCTTTCTATGTCCATTTTCTTTTCAGAGAAATTTGCCTTTCTCTTGACTTTTCCATTTGGGATCCAATGGCTTTAGATGACAGCAAAGTTAGAAATAGTAGCCCTAGCTTGTTTGGCTCAGTGGATAGAGCATTGGCCTGCGGACTGAAGGGTCCCAGGTTTGATTCCGGTCAAGGGCACATACCCGGGTTGTGAGCTCGATCCCCAGTGGGGGGCATACAGGAGGCAGCCGATCAATGATTCTCTCTCATCATTGATGTTTCTATCTCACCCTTCCTCTCTGAAATCAATAAAAATAAGTATTTTTTAAAAGTTAGAAATAACCTCACATGCACACAGTCAGTTCTCTCTAAATATTTACTAAATGAAGAAATTGTTAATTTTCCTGTAATGCAACACCAGTGGATCCAGAATCTCTACTATTAAAAAAAATTAGATTTGGAAATGTTAAGAAATAACAGCTAACTATAAAACATTACTCTGAATTGAAATTACTCCAGCCCCTTTTCACAAAGAGAAAAGACCAAGTCAGAGGTACCGCCAATGTTTAGGTGAAACTTTAGAAATAGTGCAGCAGCAAGGACATCGGGATGTCAGAAATGCTGTTTGACACTTCCTAAAGCCTGCATCTCCCTAAGACAATCTTTAAAATAGATACTATAAAAACATGCAAAAAAAATGCCAAGCACCATGAAATCTGTGTGATCTGCTTGATCCACACTTAAGCTGTCTTGTGGGTGAATTGAGGATATTAAAACTTCAAATATGGATTTGTTATAAAGATCAAAAAAGATGCCAATATGTTTTTTATCTTGGCAGTTAACATTTAATGGATATTCAGCAAATGTTCCATTACAGGTCATCTGGGGAGCTATTTTCATCCCAGAGGTGTGGGCAAGAAGGGCAACCAATAGTTAGTCAATGTCTTTGCTTGTTGAACTTCTAAAAAATAAAGCTCTGATCATGGCAAACATTTTACATGCTAGATAATCTTAGCTCTGGTAGCTTTCCAAAATCTTATGAAAGGAGGTGTCAAGTTCTTAAAAGTATAGTTGCCTTTGTACAATCAAATTGCACTTAGTGGCAGGGAAAGAGAGAATGATAAAAGCAAAGCAATGGTGGAAAGTCCTATCACTGCAAAAAGCTGCATAAAAGATCAAATTGAAGCACCAGATAACAGTGACATTAAATAAAACTGTAAAAGAAAATCTGAAAGAAAACCTTACCTAAGGAAAAAGTGAGAAAAATAAACAATGAGTATTAATTGAACAAAATTTAGCCTATAAATTTAAGATAGGCAAATAAGGTACATTTATCAGAGAGAAGTTTTTTATTAAAATTAGTCATATATAAATTGTCCAATTGAGTAAGAGTGATTATCTGCAAACAAAGCCTATAGCACGATGTCAGAGCTAAATGATTCTATGGAAAACCAAATCAAAATAAGACAAATAAAAAAGAAAGAGTGCAAGATATTTTATATTACATATTTATTTAACAATCAAATTACCTTTTCTGTTTTTCTCTAAAACTTGAGTATTCAACTAGCAATTGCCCTTAAAGAACTAGTTGAAAACCTATTCAATATTCTGTTAATTAGGTTACACACAATAAAATCTAGGGGCTACGAGTGAATACATTAAAAGTGGATGTGCTCAGTACAAAATCCTATTACATGTAATTACATTTCTAAGCCCCCCCCCCCCCAAAAAAACCTAAGAGTCAAGGTAATTTCTGGATTTTATACAGCTGTGGAAATGTCACACTAGCTCCTCTCCTGAATATTTCTAAGGACTGTATTTTATTTTTATAAATAATTTTATTGATTTCAGAGAGGAAGTGAGAGGGAGAGACAGATAGAAACACCAATGATGAGGGAAAATCACCGATTCGCTGCCCCCTGCACACCCCACACTGGGGATGGAGCCCACAACCTGGGCATGTGCCCTGACCAGGAATCAAACCATGACCTCCTGGTTCATAGATCGAAGCTCAACCACTGAGCCATGCCAGCAGGGCTCTAAGAGCTGTATTTTAATCCACTTGAAGCCCACAGCATGTCAGAACTTCTCAGTTAAGGTGTACTCTACAACTTTGTCTTTCTCTACATTGAGCATGGTGCCGTACAAACATAGAGTAATGATTATGCTCAGGAGTGTCCTCTGGTGTTTTGTTGTTGTTGTTTCAAATTCACATACCCATCTTCCTGTTATCTTACTAATGCAGTACCTTTGATGAGCCACCACCATCCAGAGATTGGGCGGTCCATTAGAAAATATTCTCAATTTTGAGCCAAGAAAGAGAAGCACTAGCTAAACATCATTAAGGACTATAGTCTCAGAGAGGCCATCAGAAATGTGTTCTAAGTTCTCTGTCCCTTTGCCGTGAGCTGCAGTGATGGGACGATTGAATGGAGAGTGTGCAAGGCCACAGATGTCTGGGAGGAGAGCCCAGCAGGAAGGGAGTACTAAGGACTCTGAAGTCAACTCTACAATTGTACCTAAGGCTTCAGCAAGGCCAACGATTGTGTAAATGAAATCATAAATAGAGCAAAAGCATTTATTATATTTTTTATTGCTGAAAATATTACATATGTCTCCTTTTTTCCCCATTGACCCCCTTCAGCCTGCCTCTGCCCCCTCACCCCACCCCAGGCCTTCATCACCCTATTGTCTGTGTCCTTGGGTTATGCATATATGCACATAAGTTCTTTGGTTGATCACCTCCCACCAGCCCACCCTCCCCCACCTTCCCTCCGAGATTCCCCCACTCTGTTGCATATAGAGCAAAAGCATTTAAAGTAGATAAACCCAGAGATGCTCTGGTGGATGTTACCGTTGGAGCCTGAAACTCTGCCCACTGTTCTCATTCTTCCAGTCCCTAGGACAGCTTGGCAGGACCTAGGGTGACAGGAAAGATACTTTGAAAACCTCTAGCCAATTGGAAGTTGATATTGTGAAAGAGGTCTTCACTGATATATAAACCTTTTCTCCTCTTAAATCTATAATCAAGAATTTATAGCCTGGCTGGTGTGGCTCAGTGGTTGAGCATCGACCTATGAACCAGGAGGTCAAGGTTTGATTCTTGGTCAGGGTACATGCCTGGGTTGTGGGCTCGATCCCCAGTGTGGGGCATGCAGGAGGCAGCTGATCAATGATTCTCTCTCATCATTGATGTTTCTATCTATCTCTTTTCCTCCCTTCATCTCTGAAGTAAATAAAAACCTATTTTAAAAAAATAAAATGGAATTGGAGGATATGAAACAGAGAATCTCACACATATGCCCTCAGAAGAACAGAGCTTAAGAACTGAGAGGCAGATTTCCATTAAAAGTCTGATTTTAAAAAGACTGAGACTTATCTCCTCACCAATGAACATCTGCCAAGAATCTCTCCATTCTCAAGCCAACAAACTTACTGCTCAGACTCCAGCTGGGCTCACCCCATTTGTACTCCTTGCTCATGAATATAGCCAGCCCCAAACCCTCAATGAACTCACCTGTAGCTTGCCACAGAGTGTGTTTTCTGAATTGCAATTCCTCTCTTATTCCCAAAATAAACTCAATTTCTCGTCATTTGAGCTTGCCTCCATTTATTTTTTTAAATATATTTTTATTGATTTCAGAGAGGAAGGGAGAGGGAGAGATAGAAACATCAATGATGAGAGAGAATCATTGATCAGCTGCCTCCTGCATGAGATGGATCGAGCTGCAACCCAGGAATGTGCTCTGACCGGAAATCAAACCATGACCTCCATAGGTCTACGCTCAACCACTGAGCCACCTGGCCATTCGAGCTTGCCTCAGTCTACTTCTTTTTGTTTTTTAATATATTTTATTGATTTTTTACAGAGAGGAAAGGAGAGGGATAGAGAGCTAGAAACATCAATCAGCTGCCTCCTGCACACTCCCCACTGGGGATGTGCCCGCAACCAAGGTACATGCCCTTGACCAGAATCAAACCTGGGATTCTTCAGTCTGTAGGCCGACGCTCTATCCACTGAGCCAAACCAGTTAGGGCTCAGTCTACTTCTTTACTTACACTGACCTTTAGGAAACTTGCATTGCCAATGTTTCATTGCTCATTTAGAGAAAACTTGGTAGTCAGCCTCCAAGATGGCCCCTAGTGATCCCTGCCATCTGGTATCCATGTCCTTGCGTAGCCCTCTCCCACACTGAGCAGGGCTGACTCACATGACCAATAAGATACTGTGAAAATGACAAATGTGGCTTTTGAGGCTAGGTTGTATTTTTTAAAATATATTTTATTGATTTTTTTTACAGAGAGGAAGAGAGAGAGAGAGTTAGAAACATAGATCAGCTGCCTCCTGCACACCCCCTACTGGGGATGTGCCCGCAACCAAGGTACATGCCCTTGACCGGAATCGAACCTGGGACCCTTCAGTCCACAGGCCGACGCTCTAACCACTGAGCCAAACCAGTTAGGGCGAGGCTAGGTTATAAAAGACATTACAACTTCTATCTTGCTTTCTTTTGGGTCTCTCACTCTGGAGAAGCCAGCTGCCATGTCATTACAGAGAGACTCACAGAGTTAGGAACTGAGGCCTCTTGCCAACAGCCAGCGCAGTGAGCCATCTCAAAAGCAGACTCTCCTGGTCAAGCTCCCAGGTGGCTGAAGCCCCAACCAGCATCTTGACTGTGATTACCTGAGACATCCTCAGCCAGAACCACCCAGCTAGGCTGCTTCTAAATTCTTGACCCACAGAACTGTGGGATAATAAATGTTTATTGTTTTAAGCCACTAAATTGTGGGGTAATTTGTTACACAGCAGCAGGTAAATAATACAGAAACTTACCGGGTCTTAGCACATATGCCCGAGAACTGTAGGCCTCAGCAAGGGGGTCATTCCCTGTAAAGCATAAGGCAGTGGTTCTTAAACTTTAGCATGAAACACGATCACTCCCAGGGCTTATTAAAATATGGATTATGGGGCCCCACCCAGGAGTTTCTGATTCAGTCGGTCTGAAACAGGGCTGGAAATTTTGCAATTCTGCGTGTGTTCAGGAATTTGGGAGCTGATCAAAGAAAAAGATATGGCTAGGAGATGGCAGTAGTAACACAGAGCAAGCTTTGTTTGGCTGACATTTTGACATGCTTGCATGTGGCGGGAAGTCTCTCACAGAATGAGACCATCCAGAAATCACCGCCCGGAAAAGAGGAAGGCAAGGGAACTCCCACGGGAGGGGAAGTGTCTAAGTGAAGTCCCTGTGTTGCCCATAGAGGAGTCTCTAGCACAGTGATGGCGAACCTATGACACTGACACGCGAGCTCATTTTTTTGGTTGATTTTTCTTTGTTAAATGGCATTTAAATATATAAAATAAATATCAAAAATATAAGTCTTTGTTTTACTATGGTTGCAAATATCAAAAAATGTCTATATGTGTCACGGCACCAGAGTTAAGTTAGGGTTTTTCAAAATGCTGACACGCCGAGCTCAAAAGGTTCGCCATCACTGCATGGAGTCTTATTTATAGCTGCAGGGCTTATCTGTTTTAGCTTGTTTATGGTTAACAGGTGTTGGGTACAATTTAATTGGGTATGCAAAGCAGGCAGGATCTATATGGCTAAAAATCTGCTTACTAGGGCTGTGTTTTAAAAAAAAAAAGTATGTATAAAAATTGTTTGGTGCCATTGGGCTTTTGAGCTAACTAATCCCAGACTGTGGAGATGTAAACAACTTAGGGCGAATATAAAAAAGCCACCTGTAGCTCATTCATATAATAAATTCTCACAAGTCTCCAAGGTATCCTGCTGCTGCTGGTCAAAGAATACTCTTCAAGAGCCATTGGCCTAGAGCAGTGGTCGGCAAACTCATTAGTCAACAGAGCCAAATATCAACAGTACAACGATTGAAATTTCTTTTGAGAGCCAAATTTTTTTAACTTAAACTATATAGGTAGGTACATTGTTATTAACTTAATTAGCGTACTCCTAAGGCTTAGGAAGAGCCACACTCAAGGGGCCAAAGAGCCGCATGTGGCTCGCGAGCCACAGTTTGCCGACCATAGACCTAGAGGAACAGATCATGTAGGCTTCTGGTGGGCAGGGTAGTTCTGGAAAAGATGGTAAGGTTCAGTGTTTTTTTATTCTCCCAACCCAACATATCAAATAAAGTCTCTTGTCCTGGAAAGAAGTAAAAAGGGAAGGAGAGGGAGATTATTGTAACAGAAGTTCTATTCACATGGAAGAAAGCGTTAGTACTGAGGAATAACTGTTTCTCCCATAAACAAACCCTCCAAGATAATGATTCGATGTCCTAAGAAAACATATTGTTTGTAGGGACTTTTTCTCATTGCTGAGAAGCTCCAATGAGGAGTGCCTGGGTTTCTATAAACAGTCTCAGTTTCATTACCCAGACAAGTAACAGTACTTCGCCAGTGGGTGGTAAACGCTGTTTATATATTCGTTCCTTAATTAAGTAATCTGTGACTAATAAATGATTGTCTCCTAAGTGTCCTCAACAGACTTTCTTTAAGGAATTCCAAGAAATACATCTATTTTCAGTGTTATAAAAGGTATATAAATTGAGAACCACTGTTGAAACTGCTTCCTTTAATTCAGTTTTTAGTTTAGTTTCTTCATTTCTCTTTTACAACATTCAAGTCCCTATAATCATCCATTCATTCAATCATTAACTTATTTATCTAGTCTTCTTTTTAATATGTTTTTATTTATTTTTGAGAGAAAGAGAGGAAATGGGAAGGAGAGAGAGACAAACATCAATGTGGGAGAGAAACATCAGTTGTCTCCCATATGCACCCCGACCTCAGATTGAACCTGAAACCTGGGTACATGTCCTGACAGGGGATCAAACCTGTGACCTATGCCCAACCAACTGAGCCACACCAGCAGGGCATATCTATCTAGTCTTAATGAGTATGTTCTGTGCTTTAAGAAATGCTCTGGGTGCTTTGAGATGATAAATGTTGAAGCCAGAGCTAGGAAAAATCAATCAATCAATCAACAAACAAACAAACCAACCAATCCACAAACTTAAAAAAAAATGTTACTAATGAGAAACTATATAAAGAAAATGTGGTTACCAGGAATTTTTGCCATGTTGGTCCAGGTATTTTTTCCCCCCTCTCTCTCTACTCCCTTCATTCACATTTAGGGGAATTCACAGACTATAAGAATGAAAAATTTAAGGGAGGGAAAGGCAATAAAACCATCATCCTAACAAAGAAAACTCTACTTTGAGACTTAGTGAATAGAAATGTATCCCTTTACATGGTAGTTTTCATGACAAATGCTGACCCTTTGGTAGGTCATGCGCTTCTCCCTCCTGGCTGAAATTTCAAGTAGGTCCAAGAAAGCACCAGCCCCTTGGCTCTGTCTGTATTGATACCATTTGAATAAGTACTTGTCATTATCCCTTATCAAATGCCTCCTTTCCAACCTTGACAGTTTCTTTCTGATTCATTATAATTAAAGAGCTAATGTAGCCATTCAAGTTCACATTGTCAATGACCATGTAATCATCTTCCCTAGTGGCCAGAATTTCTTTCTTTTTATGAGGTTACAATTAAATTCCTTTCAGCCGTAAGGTCAAAAGAATCTGGAACAGTTAGCCTTCCCAGTGACTAATTTCACACCTGTAACTCTGATACATATAAAATAAGACCTCTTAAATGCAAGGTGTCAGATTAAGAAATAATATACATTTGACTACATCTCAACTGAAGTAAATTAAATGTAAAAATTAAAGACTGTGGGTTCTTTTTCTGTTACTGCAAGTGATGCTTGACATTTCACTTATCAACTGAAGACACATCTTGTCCCTTAGAAATGTTAAAGTAATTTGTAAGTTGGAAGAGAATTAAAATGGCCCAAAGCCTGGGAGAATATCAGCCAGGAGATTAAGATAATGTGCTCATATTTGTTCCATATAATAACTTATGTGTCAATTTTTTTCTCTTCCTAAGATTTGCTTAAGTTCTTCTAAAATGGATTCTGTTACTTTTTCTGCTGCTGAGGCTTGTTATATTTTGTAAAAGATTCTGATCATTAGATTACTATGTGTGGCTAAATGCCATGAGCAGATTTTAGCCTCTGGCTTCCAAGATGTAACACTGACCAGCAAAGCCTTCTCTTTTTCCTGTCATCTTGAAACCTGTTGTGGACCTTTCTCTTTGCCCACAGCTATTGGTGCTTCTCAATTTCACTTCTATACATACCAGCCTCCCCAACTCTCCATGTCTTTATCCTTCTTTTTCCTCCAAGAGAGAGCTATTTGCAACAGTGAGGCTATTTACTGGAAGCCTTGCAGGTCTAACTTTAACAGAAGTCACTAAGTCTCCATCAGTGTATCTCAAAGGAATTCCCAAAAAGGAAGCTGCCTGTGGTAGCCATGGTGCTCCTGCCTCCATGGCTCAAAGGGGCTCTTGGAATATGACCCACAGGCAGTAACCTCCAAATGCCACAAGTTCAACTACACTGAGATTCCAGAAAGTCAAAGTCAGCATTTTATGACTCCCACCCTGAAAAGCAAAAGAGATCCAACTCTGCACATTTTTATTTATTGGTTTTAGAGAGGAAGAAGAAGAAGGAAGAGGAGGAGGAGGAGGAGGGGGGGAGCAGGAGGAGGAGGGGGAGGAGGAGGAGAGAGATAACAACACTGATTTGTTGTTTCACTTATTTAGGCATTCATTTGTTGATTCTTGTATGTACCCTATGTACCCTGACCGGGGATCAAACTTGCAACCTTGGCTTATCAGTACGATGCTCTAACCCACTGAGCTACCCAGCCAGGGCCTCCAACTCTGCACTTCTTGAAAGTGTTGTTGGCACCTCTTTGTTTCATAAGAGAAATAACTATTGTTAACTTTTGTGGTAGATATCTGTGATTACTGTCACCTAGAACCCATTCACTCTTCATTTTTACTTCTCTTGCCTTCCCTTATTTCAACCTATATGCTTTTGATCACATTTTGTTTTGTTTTGTTTTTGTTAATCCTCACCCGAGGATATTTTTCCATTGATTTTTAGAGAGAGTGGAAGGAGTGGAAGAGACAGAGAGAAACATCGATGTGAGAGAGACACATCAATTGATTGCCTCCTGCACACACCCCAACAGGGCCGGGGAACCTACAACCAAGGTACTAGTATGTGCCCTTGACTCAAATCAAACCTGAGACTCTTCAGTCCGTGGGCCAAAGCTCTATCCACTGAGCCAAACCAGCTAGGGTTTGATCACATTTTGCATGTTGTGGGGGTGCATGTCCCCAACTGTGGAGACAATGGACCGAGCAATATGAGGTCGTGTTCTATTTCTTTAGAAGAACAAGAGAGATGTCTAAGAACAGGGCCAAAACAAAGGAAAGAGAGTCTAAACATGGAGAGAAGAAAAATGGGTTCTGGTGACACTGAGTTCCTTCATCAAGACAAACATGAAAGCAAGCCTACTTGCACTCACTCAATTCATTCATTCATTAATTCACTGAAAAATATTTTTTGAGTCCTTCTATGTACCTTGCCTTCTGCTAGAGCCAGAGATACATTGCAATCCTTGCTCTCAAAAGCTTCACCGACATGTTAAATGGCAATGACCATTCAGTGTGGTCAATGCTGAGACATGACAGAGCTGCATCAGATGCTTCTAGGACAATAACCTAACTCAAAGGAGGTAATCTGTGTCCTAGAGGGAGAAGAGTTTGTGGTGTTCACTTGAATTTTTAATGTAGACTCTGATTATTCTAAATAACATCACTGCCACTCCAGCCTCTATGTAACCTCTCAGTTCTTTCACTTATTTCTGAATACTGATTGTCTCCCTCAGGCCATTCTTTCCCATAGCATATTGTGAGCTTAAATTTTGCCTGGAACTTCTGTAGCTTTAAAATAAAAAGCCATATACCCAGTATCTGAGCACAATATCAATTTTCCTAATTCTTTCATTCAAAACTTCCTCGAAGTTACGGATCCCTCTATTCTCTACATCATGCTCTATCATCATGTATTTTTATACCCAGCTACAGTTCTTAGATCCTTAATTACCCCATTACCCCATTTTCCTTTAGCTTCACCTATCTGACATATCACTTATCGTGTGTTGTCCTAATTGTCTTCTTATCTTCCCTGGGAGGTATAGCTTATGAGAAACAGAGATTTCTTTTTTTTTTTTTTAATATATTTTATTGATTTTTTACAGAGAGGAAGGGAGAGAGATAGAGAGTTAGAAACATCGATGAGAGAGAAATTAGCTGCCTCCCGCACATCTCCTACTGGGGATGTGCCCGCAACCCAGGTACGTGCCCTTGACCGGAATCGAACCCAGGACCTTTCAGTCTGCAGGCCTACGCTCTATCCACTGAGCCAAACCGGTTTCGGTGAAACAGAGACTTCTTAATAACCATTGGCTCCCAGTGCCCAGCATCACGGTGCTTGGCAAATAGCAGTGATTAATAAATTCATTCACCCAAAGCACAATTCTTATAAACCTACTATGGACAGACAATGTGTTAACTGCTTAGAATTTGATGATCAGAAAATAAGGACTCAGCCCTGCCCTCACAGAGCTTACAGTCTATTGGGCGTAAAAGCAATGTACACAGAGGTACACAGAGCAGGACCTAGTCCCACAAAGCCAGATGGTGACCCAATGGCAACGAATATTGTTCATTGCTGAGGAGTTACAGAGGAATTTGCAATTCAGAGAATTAGCTGCCAAGAGGACAACTCATAATTACAGGACAAATACCTGCTTTTCCAAATATATTGAGGAAGCTGCCACTTGAAATTGGGGACTTTGACACTTGTTACCTATGTACTAAGAATTGGCCAAAGATCATAAGAAGAAATAAGATTTGATCTGTTTTCTTGACAACAGGGCTAAGGAAGCAGTAGAAAAAATGGAAGTGGTAACTCGTTTTTTAAACTGTTTTAATTATGTGGAATCATTTTCAACAAGACCTACTGAACACATGCCTTATGTCTTCCCCTGGGATTTTCCTGGCCTCGAGCCTCTGAAAGATCCATAAACACTGAACACTAATAATGGAAAAGGATCATATAACACATCTGATGAAACTTTAGATGGTAATAAACTGGGAAAATATGCAAAGACCTCAGACAGACAGAAGGAAAATGGCAGTCATATGGATCCAAATAATAACATTACATCCAAATCACATATACATGAATGAACATATCCTACTGGGGAAAAAAAGAAAATTATAAAATGAGAACTGCACAGTAACAAAGACCAAATTAGATTTTAAAAATTTTAAATACAAAAGAGTAGCCATCAGGCTACTTTAAATTCCAGGGACTCAGAAAAAAATGTTGAAAAGGTGCCTGTGATCCAAACAATATATTAGTAGAGTCCCAGGTGAAAAGAGGGTGCTTTTGAATATGAGTTTGAGTAGCATATACAGTGTAGTGCGCTAACAAAATTATAATACAGTTGATATGTATACCAATAAAAAATAAACCACTAAGGAAGGGACCAGAGCCTTTGTTAGGGATTCTAAGAAAAGCCAAAACTCCCAACTGGTAGCTCCACATAGAGAAAAGTGGACAAACCTGCATAACACAAGATGAGCAAGAGAAAAGGTTCAATACATATGAAGGAATTAAAGGAGATAAATATTATGGTCTAATTAGGATTCACACTAAATTTGGAAAGCTTGACTTTGGATAATACAGAAAAAGATTCAAACCTCAAAAAAAGAAAAAGGGAGAGAGAGAAATTTATTACAGGAATTGGCTGCCACGGTTATGAAGCTAAGAAGCCCCAGTACCTGCCATCTGCAAGCTAGTGAAGCAGGTGGTAATTCAGTCTAAAGGCCTGAGGATTGGAGGCTCGGTGGGAGGGGAGATGGTCTAATAGTGTAAGCTCTGGTCTGAGTCTGAAAGTCTAAGAACCAGGGGTACTGATGTCCAAGTGCAGGAGAAAATGGATATCACTGCTCCATCAGAGAGAGGCAAGTTGCACTTTCTCTGCCTTTAGTTCTATTCAGCCCCATCAGCGGTTGCCAACCTTTCGGACCTCACGGACCACCAGTGGTCAGTGGACCACCGGTTGGCGACCGCTGGATTAGGTGACACTCAACTGAATCCGTTGGTTCAGTTGCCACTCTCTTCTGGAGACACCCTTCTAGACACATTCAGAAATAATTTTTACCAGCTATCTGGCAATTCTTGGTTCAATCAAGCTGAAACATAAAATTAACCATCCCAATTGCTATCTTTCTTCCACTCCTCCCTTTCTCACATACTTCTGTTTGAGAAGGACCCTGTCCTCCTCACATACCTTGTGATATGGCCATGCAAAAAGATAAAAAGGAGGAGGTCTAGCACCATTCAGAATGCTCTAGGTGAAAGACCAGGACCTTGCAGTCATGACCTTTCAGTCAGGCCTATGGAAGCACGTCTCTCTTCTATTACTAGGTGTGTGGTCTTCGGTGAATTACTCAACCACTCAGAGATGAATATATGAATTTCAATTTTACTGAACAGTTATATTGTTAAAATAATAGTCCTTGGCATGTAACAGGTGCTCAATAAATGTTCTATTCGCCCCTTTAATCCAGGAAATAAATCATATAATAAAAAATGCATTCATGACAATAATATAGGGAAGAGTCTAGGATTTATTTCTATAAAGGTGATGTGTTAAAGTTCTCTTTGTGAGTATCAAACTCAGGCAAAAAATAATGAGACTCATTTATTATATTTTGATTATTATGATTTGGATTATTACAATAAATTAGAAAGCATTCTGGACTGGTTAACATGACTGGTCATAAGAATGTTTTAATTCCTAGGTAAGAGATTGTAATTGAGTCAATAATAAAGTCCTTGTATCTGGGTCCTAGGAGAACCTAATTTAACGAGAGCAAAACTTCCACCTCAGAAGTGATACCCTGCTCTGATGGGGAGAAGCAGAGGGTACATGATATGCAGCCCTGACCCCAGGCAGAACTGTTTGCCTAGAGTGTACTTTCAGCCCCTACTTGGTCACTAGGACCTCCCTGCACCTGAACAAGCTCCTGAAAATGGAACCCCAGGTGGTCAATGACATGACTTTGGTAGAGAGCAGCATCCATCCTGAGGAAAGCATTTCCTGACAGACTGACAGAACTTCCTGATTTGGGACCAGGTGCAGTGGAGGGAATTGGGATTACTGAGGAAGAAGTCAAGGGCAGGAGATCCATGCCATTATTTTCATTGCCTTTTTCCTTCCTTTCTTTTTTGTTAACTATATTCAGTAAGTGCATGGTTCTCCAAGTGTTCAAATCTACCAAAACATATAAATGAGAATTCATAATAGTCTATCTTAAATGCTTTGCCCTTACTCAGAATGCTATGGCTCTTTGTAGGAAATGTAACCACAGCCCGTCCAGCACATCCTATGAACACACAGGGAGCTAATGGTGGGAAACTTAAATGAGCAAGAACTGTTGGGATGAGGAGCTCTCTCAGTGTGGGGACTGCTGGAGTTATCCACAATCCAGGGCTGCCCAGCTGCCCAGATCCAATGCAGGGCCACACTTTGTCTCTTGACTGAAATCTTGCCTCAAGAAGACAAGAACCGAGGTCTCCTCATCTCACAGGTAGCACAGCCATGAGGTTTCAGGTCATCACTGGCCTGAGACAGCTAAGCTGGCTTACCTCCCGTTTGCCTGGGGCCTTTCCCAGACTGAAGTCTTGTGTCCCGAGAAACCCCTCAATCCCAGGAAATCTGGGATGGTTATCATACTACACAACATAGTGTGCTCAAGTACCTTTCGTAAGACAGACTCCTGATGAAGTGGGTCCCTGGGGCTACACATGTGGGAAAGTGAGAGCAGATCAGACTCCCTGAGCCGCTGAAGTCACCATTCACATTCTTGCCTCTTTGTTAATGTAGCAAAGCCTGATGTGGAAGGAGCATTGCCTCATAAAAGGCTTGCTGAGCTGGTGAGGACATGCTGCTTCACCTTCTGGGATCCGGTTTTGAATAGGATTATGGAATAAAAGAAGAAAGGGAAAGAATTTGTTCAGCTCCTCTGTTAATTAGACAACCATACCAATTTTGCAATGAAACAGATATTTTCTGTAACTGGAAGACAAGTGGTGAGGCAAAGCATCTGCTTAATGATAAGTAGCTGTAAGTCTGATTTTACTGTTTAAGGACAAAGGTGGCCACATAAATTATTAACATTAAACCAGTCAGATTCCATTACCGTGAACTTCTACTGACACCGAAGCAAGGTGGACATTAGCTAAGCCTTGTTAATCATTTAGGCATATGGAGAATTTCAACATGAAAGCATCCATTGCTATAGGATCCAATTGGTCCTAATTATATCAGACTAGAGGCTCGATACACGAGCATTTGTGCAAGAGTAGGCCTTCCTTCCCCTGGCTGCTGGCACTGGCTTCTCTCTGGTACCCGGGACCCGGGTGGCTTCCCACCAGCCTCAGCTTCATCCAGAAGGACACCTGGAAGGATGCCCAGTCTAATTAGCATATTACCCTTTTATTATTATAGATACTGATACATGGTTGATTTCTTTCTGAATGTCAAAGGTGTTGATGTTAGGACTAAAGATTTCTTACCTGGTAGGTATCCTATATAATAAAAGAGAAACATGTAAATTGACCGTCCCTTTGCTATGCTCACCAGCCAATCAGGGTGAATATGCAAATTAACCCAACAAAGATGGTGGGTTAATTTGCATACACAGGCGCCGGGCAGAGAGCAGAAGCGGGAAAGCTGGCATCTTGGGTGGACATGGCTCCCTCAGTTGCTCCCTTGGTCGCTCCCTTGGGGAATGTGGCTCCCTCGGTCACTGGGCAGAGAGCAGAGCAGGAGAGCCGGAGGCTTGGGGGGGTGTGGCTCCCTTGGTCACTCCCAGTGTGGGGAGCACCAGGAATTCTGGGAATAGTAGTTATGATGGCAGCCATAGGACCGGAAGTGGAAGCCCAGAGCCCGGGGAGCACCAGGAATGCTGGGAATCATAGTTCTAGTGGCAGACAGATCTCCTAGACACTAGAGCAGTGGTTCTTAACCTGTGGGTCACAACCCCTTTGGGGGTCGAACGACCCTTTCACAGGGGTCGCCTAAGACCATCAGAAAACACATATATAATTACATATTGTTTTTGTGATTAATCACTATGCTTTAATTATGTTCAATTTGTAACAATGAAATTTGGGGTCACCACAACATGAGGAACTGTATTAAAGGGTCGCGGCATTAGGAAGGTTGAGAACCACTGCACTAGAGCAAAGTGAGCCTGGAGCAAGTTACTGTTGCAGTGGGGGAATGGAGGGAAAGCAAAGATGAGAGACATAAGTAAAATCAGAGTGTCTGGGGAAAATTAAAGGGAAGATATCCTAAAACTTCCAGGAAATCTCCACCAATGAAGCAAAGAAAAAAAAATACCTCTATTATTCCATGAACAACAAACCAAACTGGGTTGGGGGTCTCAGACAATTTGTTCATATGATTGCAAAGACAGACAGAAACTCCTGGATTGGAGAGGGCTCCTCTGAGGGCTCCCAGATTGGAGAGGGTGCAGGTTGGGCTGAGGGACCCCCCACCCCCAGCACGAATCTTTGTGCACCGGGCCCCTAGTATTTGTATAAGCCATTAAAATAAAGCCAGTGGAGAAAATAGACAAGCAACCCATATAAACAAATATTTTAAGAATATTAAAATCTCTAGATTCAAATTTGTGTTACTTGCCTAGAGTTGTGTTTATCAGTCAAAACAAAAGATTAATTTAGATCTGATATCACAAACTGGTAGTATACAAGATAAGAAGTCCCAGACAGTATGTGGTTCTGGTTTGTTTTTCATTTCAATTAGGGTTAAATATTGCAGAATGAACACATGTGTTTGTCTCTACTTCCTCATAAAATGTCACTAAAGTGATAGTAAACTAATAAAAATAGTAAACCACCCTCCCCCCTCCATGATGAAGAGAATAAGAAGAGAGATGGGCCCTAGCCAGTTTGGCTCAGTGGATAGAGCATCGGTCTGTGGACTGAAGGGTCCCAGGTTTGATTACGGTCAAGGGCACATGCCCGAGTTGCGGGCTCAATCCCCAGTTGGGGGGCATGCAGGAGGCAGCTAATCAATTATTCTCTCTCATCATTGATGTTTCTATCTCTCCCTCTACCTTCCTCTCTGAAATAATAAAAAGAAGAGAGATGGTAGAGTACAAGCAATGCAAATTAAACTTTGGAAGACAGAAAGGGAATTAAGGAATGGTAACTAATTTAGCAAAGAAAAGTTAAAACTCAAGAGCCTTCCAGGGAAATTGTAATGTGCTATTCACCCCAAGATGTGCTCTATGGTATGTTCTGAGCTAAGGGCATTTTTAGCTTCAGTTCAAGTGAAACTTCTACTCCCCCCTTTAACTACCTAGAAGAACTTGAATTAGGGGCCATGTCCGTAATGAGATTATTAGCTATACTCTCCTTTTGAACCACCTAAAGAACAGGGAAAACTTCTGTTTACTAAACATCTGCTCTTCCAGTCATCATGCAATGACCCATTAAAGCTTCCACAGGGCACTACCTCAGCCCTAGCTCAGGTTGTCTTATGTACGTCAACCCCCGTTTCCATCTCTGAACCTCTCCTACATGAGGGGTCTCTGACTCTCTCATTTATGTGTTAAGTTTGGTTATTTTCTCTTGCTAAGGTAATTTTGTTCCTCCCCTCATAGTAACAAAAAGCTATGCAATCTGCCCTTTGGAACACTAGAAACTCAGAACTCAAAGTAATACAGAATTTAGAGTGCAACTTCAAGGCTAACTACTGGGATGGGTGGAAAGACTCTTTAACTGTAGTTGGATTCTCAAGTCCCCCTTACCAGTCTTTGTGGTTAGGCAATTCTTCTACACTCACTCACAAAGAGACCAACTGTTTATTCTTTTTTTTTAATCTTTATTGTTTAAAGTATTACATATGTCTCTCTTTTCCCCCATTGACCTGTCCCCGGCCACTCCCACTCCCCAGCACATGCCCTCACCTCTCTAGTGTGTGTGTCCATTGGTTATGCTTATATGCATGCATACAAGTCCTTTGGTTGATCTCTTACCCCTCTCCCACCATCCCCTGCCATCCCTCTGAGGTTTGACAGTCTGTTGGATGCTTCTATGTCTCTGGATCTATTTTTGTTCATCAGTTTATGTTGTTCATTATATTCCACAAATGAGTGAGATTCTGTGATATTTATCTTTCTCCAACTGCCTTATTTTGCTTAGCATAATGCTCTGCAGGTCCATCTAGGCTGTTGTGAATGGTAAGAGTTCTTTCTTTTTCACAGCAGAATAGTATTTCATTGTGTAGATGTACCACCATTTTTAATCCACTCATCTGCTGATGGGCACTTAGGCTGTTTCCAAATATTAGTTATTGTAAATTGTGCTGCTATGAACATAGGAGTGCAGATGTCCTTTCTGATTGCTGTCTCTGATTTCTTGGGATATATTCTTAGAAGTGGGATTACTGAGCCAAATGGGAGTTCCATTTTTAACTTTTTGAGGAAACTCCATATTGTTTGCCACAGTGGCTGCACCAGTCTGCATTCCCACCAACAGTGTACAAGGGTTCCTTTTTCTCCACATCCTCACCAGCTCTTGTCCTTTGTCGATTTGCTGATAATGGCCACTCTGACAGGTGTGAGATGGTACCTCATTGTTGTTTTAATTTGCATCTGTTGGATGATTAGCGACTTTGATCATGTTTCCATATGCCACTTGGCCTTCTGTATGTCCACTTTCGAAAAGTGTCTATTTAAGTCCTTGCCCATTTTTTGATTGGATTGTTTATCTTCCTTTTGTTAAGATGTATGAGTTCCCTGTTAAGTTTAGAAATTAGGCCCTTATCGGATATAACATTGGCAAATATGTTCTCCCATGCAGTAGGCTTTCTTGTTGTTTTGTTGATGGTGTCTTTTGCTGTGCAGAAGCTTTTTAATTTGAGGTAGTTCCATTTGTTCATTTTCTCCTTAGTTTCCATTGCCCTAGGAGCTATATCGGTGAAGATATTGCTACAACATATGTCTGATATTTTGCTGCCTATGGCTTCTTCTAAGATTTTTATGGTTTCCCATCTCATTTAAGTCCTTTATTCATTTTGAGTTTATTTTTGTGTATGGTGTAAGTTGGTGGACTAGTTTCATTTTTTTTGCATGTATCTGTCCAATTTTCCCAACACCATTTATTGAAGAGACTGTCTTGACTCCATTGTATGCTCTTGCCTCCTTTGTCACATATTAATTGAGCATAAGGCTTGGGTCTATTTATGGGTTCTCTGTTCTGTTCCAATGGTCTATGTCTGTTCTTGTGCCAGTACCAGGAAGTTTTGAGAACAGTTGCTTTGTGAAATAGCTTCATATCTGGTATTGAGATTCTTCCTACTTTGTTTTTCTTTCTAAGGATTGCTGCAGCTATTTGGGGTCTTTTTTCATTCTAAATGAATTTTTGGAGAGTTTGTTCTAGGTCTGTGAAATATGCCATTAGTATTTTAATGAGGAGTGCATTGAATCTATAGATTGCTTTGGATAGTATGGACATTTTAATGTTGTTGATTCTTCCAGTCCATGAACACGGTATATTCTTCCATTTGTTTATGTCTGCCTCTATTTCTTTTTTTTTCAATGTCCTGTAGTTTTCCAAGTACAGGTCTTCTACCTCCTTAGTTAAATTTATTCCTAGGTATCTTAATTTTTTTGTTGCAATGGTAAATGGGATTGCTTTTTTAGTTTCTCTTTCGGTGAGTTCATTATTGGTGTATAAAAAAGCCATAGATTTCTGGTTGTTAATTTTGTATCCTGCTACATTGCCAAATTCATTTATTAAGTCTAGTAGTTTTTTTTTTTTATAGAGTCTTTAGGGTTTTTTATGTACAATATCTTGTCATCAGTAAATAATGACAGTTTTACTTCTTCTTTTCCAATTTGGATGCCTTTTATTTCTTCTTGTTTGATCGCTATGGCTAGCACTTTCAGTACTGTGTCAAACAGGGGTGGTAAAAGTGGGCCTCCCTGCCTTATTCCTGTTATTAGGGGAAATGTTTTCAGTTTTTACCCACTGAGTATGATGTTCACTGTAGGTTTGTCATATAAGGCTTTTATTATGTTGAAGTATGATCCCTCTATTCCCACTTTGCTGAGAGTTTTTTATCAAGAAAGGATTTGGATTTTGTCAAATGCTTTTTCTGCATCAATTGATATGATTATGTGATTTTTGTCTCTCAATTGTTTATGTGATTTATCATGTTTATTGATTTACAGATATTGTACCATCCTTACACCCCTAGAATAAATCACATGTAGTCATGCTGTATGATCTCTAATGTAATACTGGCTTTAATTTGCTAGAATTTTGTTTACTCTTTTGAGGATTTGAATCTGAGCCACTGTAGACCCAAGGACATCTCATATAGGATTAAGGCAGGGGATTAACCTAAAATCTACGTACAGAATTATTGAGAAGCCCAAAGCCTTCTTCTCTTCTCCCATCCAGCCCTAGAGCACCAGCAGCCAGCTCATAAAGCTAGAGTCTTCTCTGAAAACCCGAACCACCCCACAGGTAAGACCTGATGATGATAACAGTTGGGAGCTCAAAATTTAAAAATCAGGTGTTTCCCACTAACTCCATGGCAAATCCACCAGTCATCAGTCCTACTCCTGCGTAACAATTTACAAACAGCTGCTAAATGCTTCATTTTCAGTATCATTAGTCAGCCAAAGAGCATCAAGCACTTGAAAAAATCCTCCAGCGTCAAGAGACCAAAACAAACAAAAATATAAAAGAATTTTTTTTAAACTCTAAAAAACAATTTCAATGGAAGGAGCAGAAGGACACTTTAAGAAACAGAGAAAGATGAGATATGTGGTTATAAGAAATTAAATGAAGAGATCAAGAAAGAAATCAGAAATTTAAAGAGCCCTTAGGTCAGGTAGCTCAGTTGGTTAAAGTGTCATCCTGATATGCCAAAGTTGGGGGTTTGACCCTGGTCAGGGCACATACAAGAATCAACCAATAAATACATAAATAAGTGGAACAAGTCAATGTTTCTTTCTCTCCTTTCCTCTCTCTCTCAAACCAATATAAATAAATAAATTACCAGAAAATCAGGCTAGGGGTTTCCACAGTCAACCAATTAATATTCTGGGGGAGAGGGGAAAGTGTGTGTAGGGTGTGGGGAGATAGATTACTATCAAGGAATTAATATAGGAAAATTTCCAACTCAAGAGTCTTCAGATGAAGAACCCACCATGTACCCAGAACAATAAATGAAAAACTCCCCAAGTTCCAGACATATCATCATAAACTTCAGAGCATATAGAAGAGCTATAGAGAGGAGAAACTAAAAACTATTCAAAGAACTGGGAATCAGACATCAGAATTGCTTTGAAATTCTCATTATTAGATGCTAAAATCAAGTGGAGAAATGCCTTCAAAATTCTGAGTAAAAAATAGTTTTCACATTTAAGTTTTTTATCCAGCCAAACTGTGATAGGCAGTTAGACAGACAGGAACAGAGCAAGGATGATGGACCAGAGCACTAGGTGCCTAGTATGGATAACTGTAGGGTGGGGACTTGCCCCCACAGTGACCTTTCCTCCCCTAGCACAGTGCTGGTCATGCAGTTACTTTAGACCCCCTTACCTTTCCTCCCTAGAGGTAACATCTAGGCCTCAATTGTATTTCAGTTCCAGCCCCCTACCTCCACCCCTCAAAAAATATCAACCCCAAGGCTGACCTCAGGACCAGCATTGGATAATGAACTTTTGACCTGGCACCAACCAACCAATCAGTGAGGCCTAAACCTTGAAAGGACACACCTGGAAATCTCCTAAATGTTATGATGAGATCTTCCTCTGGGATCTCCCCTAAAATTTCCACCCTTAATCCGACTCTCCCACCCCGAAAACCCCCTCATCTTTCCCTCACCCCTCTCCTTCCCTATCCCCCTAGGCATGTTACCATTAGCTTCCTCACTCCCAACCTCCAAGGGCCCTTCCTTTCTCTATATAACTTATTTCCTAAGCCCATTTCTTTAAGGAATTACCTTTCCTACTTCTGTGATTTTATGAATAAATGTTCTCTCATAGTTTGAGTCTTGGCTTTGAATTCTTTCTGAGCCAGAACTCAAGTACTGAGATTGCTGAACCCAGTTCCGTCCAACCCCACCAGTCTATCACCTGGTGCCCTTCCCACCACCTACAACATTACTATTGAATAAATGCAAAAGTAGAAATCTCTAAACATGCAAAGACAAAATATATACCTTTCATACACTCTATTTTTTAGAAACTAGTGACAGATGCCCTTCACAACAAATGAGGCAACTAGACACAGGACGAAACAGCATCCAGGACAGAGGGGCTCAAACACACAGGACGGTGTCAAGGGCATCCCCAGAAGCACAGCATACACCCCCTGTGTTGTAAGTGATCCACTCCAGGAACTCGGATTCAGGAGTGGGAGGGGTGGCACAAGACATTTCTCTATTTTATTATAAATTTTCTATACCATGTGATTTCTTAACCAGTATGTGTTACTTTGATTTTAAAAATATCATTTAAAACAATTTTTAATTGGTTGTAACATGAAAAATTGGGAGATTTCACATAAAAATCAAGATTTATGGGCCCTGGCTGGTGTGGCTCAGTTGGTTGGAATGTCATCCCATACACCAAGAGGTTTCGGGTTGGATTCCTGGTCAGGGTACATACCTAGATTGTGGGTGAGGTCCTGATTGTTTCTCTTTCACATCAATGTTTCTCTTTCTCTCTCTTCCTCCCTTCCACTCTCTAAAATCAATAATCATATCCTTGGGTAAAGATTTTTTTTTTTAATCAAGATTTATGGTTTGTATCAGCCAAAATGGACTAATTTGAGACACAAATGATCCAGAACTCAATAATAAAAAACAACAACATTTATTTCTTACTCATGCTTTATGTCTTTAATGGACTGGAAACAGCTCTTTTTACCGTGTCCTTCAAAGAGACTGACAGAGGCTCTATATCCAAGCAAGCTCCATGATTTGAAAGGAAGGCAGGAGAGAATATACAGAACCATGCATCACTTCATAAAGCTTCTGCCTGGAAGTGACACATGTCAGATGCCTGAGTTGACTAGAATAGGATTCTGTAAACCATTTACAGGGGGAATGTCACTGGGCCCATGTTTATTTTTAGAGAAAATCTGCAGGAACTGAGTAGCAATTATTCCTTTAAATTCCTTTAGCACATTTAAATTTGCTAAAATCTTCACACACCCTAATGTCTCCCTGACATGGAGACCAGTATCATTTGCCACTCATTATTGCACTTGAGATTTTTTATAGTATAGTATTTTTAATAGAAGCAAGAGAAATTAATAAAATATTGTTCTGTATCCATGGAAGGAGAAAAAGTAGATCAAAAGCATTTATTGTTTCAAGATAAATGGGATGAATCATATTTTATCAGAGAAGTGAAGAGCACACCTCTGAATTTAGTCTGCAGAGAAAGCATGCTTTCTTGTACATTCATTTACTTTATCTTTCTGATTTTGTTTGAGTTGTGTGTCCCCAAAAACGCTGAAATCTTAACCCACAAGCCTCAGAATGTGACCTTATTTGGAAATAGGGTTCTTGTGGTGTTAAGATGAGATCATCCTGGAGTAGGGTGGGCCCTTACTCCAATGTGACTGGTCCTTAAAAGAACATTAAAAAAGAGACCCTGGGAGACAATGCCATTTTAACATGGCTTGCATTTATGTTGCTCAGGCCAGTGAATGCCTGGGGCCACCAGAAGCTAGAACAGGTAAAGACAAATTCTCCCCTGCCAACAGCCTTGATTTTGGACTCTTAGCCCCTAGAACTGTGAGGGAATAAACTCCTGTTGTTTAACGCCACGCCAATTGTGGTACTTGGTTACAGCAACCCTAGAAAAGTAATACACTTCCGAAGCCTTATAGAACCAGGCCCCCCAGTTCCAATTTAGAACATTTCTGAACAACAGGGCTGAGAGAGGACACCGCAAAGCTTCTCGCTCAAGTTCTGCATTTATCTCTTTGAGTGAAGATTTCCTTCTTTCATTGCATTTTTAATGGTGACAGAGCAGACCGCAGAAATCATTCTGATCCTGATAGTGTCAGTCAGCAAGGCATGAGCGATTCATCCCCAGCTAGTTTATGTGGGTGTGAGCTGGCAGACTTTCTAGATTAAGTGCTATACAAGCCGCAATCCCATTCGAAAACTGGCTTCTCCAAGGAGAGGTATGTGAGCACTGCTCATCACCGGGGCAAGCTAAGGTCAGAGATGAGAGTTCTAAGCAGCTAGATCGGAGCAAATTCCAGGCAAGCCAGCTAGGGTTAAATTCCAAAATGAGGCAAAACGTCAGTCTGGAAGAGAGGATGAGGAGTGTCTCAGGCTCAGAACCCAGTAAATCCACGGAAGGAGCGCCACAGGGATGACAGTTTATTCAGACAGAGATCAGCTGCCCCCTGCAGGGTGGATGTGGGAGGTGTCAGCTGAGAGGAGGGATGGCTTGACCAGATCAGGCAGCTCTGGGGAGGCGTAGGGAGCACGACCCCAGAGGGTCTCTGGCACTTGGTGCCATCCCTCAGTGCTTCCTCAGAAGAAGTTCACACCAATCACAGTGAGATGCATCATCTACCTGAGTCCAGCACCTACACCTCGGCTAGAGACTCACTAACTTCAAAGATGCTGAATTGTCAGCAGCAAGAAATAGCATATTTTGCCCGTAAATGCCATGCTGTTTGGGAAGATGATGTTTCAGTTGCCGGCTGGTTGTCCAGCCCTGCTTTTTATCTTACAATTCACGGCTTACTGTCTTCTCATTTGTGTTGTGTCAAAACTGTCATTGCATTGAGTTTGTTATGCTTTATTTTTCACAGATCGCGTACTTTTTCATTAGGGGGTTTACTTGTGTCTTTACTTTCTATCATGTTTAAACAGTACAGGTTTCCTACATCACTTCTTTCTTCCATATATTCAAAGCGCATCAATACTAAAGGGCTCATTACTTTGGACTTTCATCCTGTGTTGCTTCCCTGTCCTTTTAGTAAAATGGCCAGAGAACATCATTTGTGAGTCAGTTTTATAATAAGCACAATTTTCACTCTTAAATAGTTACTAATCTAAATAGCCAACCATAAAAGAATCGTTAAGAAAACTAAATAATTGCCACATAATCAAAGATGAGATGCCACTAATTGTATTGCTTAAAAATAATTTTTCCTATCTTGAGGAAATATTTGCAATATAAGTGAAAATACAAATCACAATCCCATTAGAAAATTGACTTCCCTTTTCTCTGCCAGTTTGTGGTTTCTGTACCCACAGAAGTTTCAGAAAATTTTAACAAAACAAGTCAGAATATATTATACAATAATAGTATTGTTCTAATTATATTAAAAATATGTTAAAACCTAGGTAGTATTTCTTGTTTGTCCTCTCTTTGCTTTTCAAATTTTCAATAAGCACACATTATTTTCATTATCAGAAAATGATAAACTAAAAAATTTTGGGACATTAACAATATTAACATTATCCAATTTTACAATACTACCTTAGAAGAATTCACATTCACATTCACATTCAAAATCATTGAACATTTTTTCCCAATAAAAAGGAATAAAGCCCAGCCACATGACTCAGTAGTTGAGCGTCGACCTGTGAACCAGGAGGTCGAGGTCCGATTCCCGGTTGGGGCACATGCCCGTGTTGCAGGCTCGGTCCCCAGTGGGGGCATGCAGGAGACTGCCGATCAATGATTCTTTCTCATCACTGATGTTTCCCTCTCTCTCTCCCTCTCCCTTCCTCTCTGAAATCAATGTTTTTTTAAAAAAAAGAAAGAAAGAAAGAGGAAAAAAATCTTTACATTTATATCTAGATCACAACATTCACACTTGGCCTGTGGCCTAACACTGGAACCCACAACAAGAGTCTACAAACTAATTTTTAAAGGGCCAGACAGTAAATATTATGGACTTTGCAGGCCATTTGGTCTCTGTCACCACTACTAAGCTCTGCAGTTGTAGCACCACAACAGCCATAGGCAGTATGTAAACAAATGGGCAGGGCTGTGTTCTAATAAAACATTGTTCACAAAAGCAGAAGTAGCTTACCAACCCCTGCTCTAGAGCAGTGCAGCTCAAATTTTAATGTGCATGTAAATCACCTGGGGATTTAGCTGTAAAACAGATTGGGATTCAGTAGGTACACACTGTAGTCTGAGCATCTGCATTTCTTACAAGCCCTTGCATGATGCCATTGCTACTGGTCTGAGGATAACATTTTGAATAGCAAGGCAGAGCACTTACTTTATTAGCCACATAATATATAGATTAGAGACTCATGGGAGAGACCTCATTAGGAGACAAAAATACATTATGTTCACCCATTATACATTTAAATTATAATAACATTTTGCTTTTTTTTAACCATATGCCCTGTTTTATTGGAACTAATTAAGGATTTTAAGTGGGAAATATATGGCTTTAAATATTTAAGATAGTTGATTTATGCAAAACGATTATTTGACTTTTATGTAGACAAAAATTCACTTATTTACTTACTCAATAAGCCTTTATTGCCTTTGGACACTAAGTTGCCAATTGCTTAGAATACTGGGAGAAAGAAAACACAGTCCCTGCCTTTAAGGAAATTATATTAATGTGGGAGATGCAAGCACACAGAGATAATTAATTTTATTAAAAGAAATACATGGATCCAAAAATGTTTTTCCTGGAAGCATTTAGATTTTTTTATAAAGTTTTCAGATTTTAGAGAGAGATGCCATTGCCCAATGCTGAAAATCCAGCCACTTATCAAACTCTGTCATGGGTTATCTTCAACTTCTATCAAGTCACAATGGTTACTTCTGCAAATATCCCTTCAAAACTTGCTACCTTGCCAAACCGGTTTGGCTCAGTGGATAGAGCGTCGGCCTGCGGACTCAGGGGTCCCGGGTTCGATTCCGGTCAAGGGCATGTGCCTTGGTTGCGGGCACATCCCCAGTGGGGGGTGTGCAGGAGGCGGCTGGTCGATGTTTCTCTCTCATCGATGTTTCTAGCTCTCTATCCCTCTCCCTTCCTCTCTGTGAAAAATCAATGGAATATATTTAAA
>NW_005871122.1:650773-660194 GCF_000147115.1 Myotis lucifugus
CCAGATTTCCCCAGGATTCATCACTTGAGGTACTCATAGTTTCACATAACTGAAATGATTTAAGTCTTGACATTTCCCCCTGAATGACCAACACACATTCAAAAATCAATATGGGCAAACCAAACTCCTGAACCCCCAAATCTGTACCACCCTAACCCTCTTCCCTCATTAAAAAATTTATATATATATATATATATATATATATATATATATATATATATATATATATATATAATGATTTCAGAGAGGACGGGAAAGGGAGAGAGATAGAAACATCAATGATGAGAGAGAATCATTGATGGGCTGCTGCCTCCTGAATACCCCCTAACAGGGATCAAGCCCATAACCCTGGCATGTGCCCTGACCAGGAATAGAACCATGACCTCCTCCTAGTTCATAGGTTGACACTCAACCACTGAGCCACACTGGCCGGGCCCTCATTTGATGGCAACTCTATTCTTCCTGTTATACAAGTCAGCCATCCTTTATACCTCCCTCTCTCTAACACAGCAAATCTTGCTAGCTTTATTTACAAAATGTATCCAAAATCTAACCACTTCTTACCACTTCCACTACTACCATCTGGTCCAAGCTTTGGTCTACATTACTGCAATATTATCTTAGTTGGCCTTCCAGATTGCACACTATCTTCAACACAGCAGCCCCAAAGACCCTTAAACTTAAGTGTAATTATGTCATTTCCTAATCCAGACCTCACTGTATCTCCTCATTCACCCACAGGTTTCCAAGGCCCTTGTGATCTGGTCCCAGATCTTTTTTTTTTAACCTAATTCTTATTTCTCTCCCTAGTGGATTCCCCTCCAGCCATACTAGCCTCTTTGGGGTTGCTAGAATATGCCAACCACATTTCCATCTTAGGAGCATTGCTCTAGCTATAGTGTCCACCTGGAACACATTTCCTTCAGTTACCCGATTGGCTAATTCCCTCAGCTCCTTCAATTCTTTGTTTATATATTACCTTCTTAATGAGTCCTAATCTGGCCATCTTCTTTCCCCATATCTATATTCCTAATGTCACTTATTCTGCTTTTTAAAAAAATTATAGCATGTATCACTTTCTAATATACTAGGCAACTTACTTATGCATTATGTGTCTTATTTATTGTGTTAGTCAGTTGGACTGCTATAACAAAATGTCACATGGACTGAGAGATTTAAACAACAGAAATTTACTTCTCACACTTCTGGAGACTGAGAATTCTAAGATCACGGCTGATCAATTTGACTCCCTAGTGAGGGTCCTCTTTCTGGTTTACAGATAGCTGCTTTCTCACTGGGTCCTCACATGGTAGAAAGAGAAAGGAAGCAATCTCTCTGGGTTCCTTTCCTAAAGGGCACTAATGCCATGCTGAGGGCCCCACCATCATGGTCACCTCTAAACCTAATCACCTGCCAAAGGCCCATCTCCAAATACCATCACTATGGGGGGTAGGGCTTTAACATATACATTTTAAAGGGACATGAATCAGTCCACAGCATTTATCACCCCTTCACCCCACTTTGTGTAAGTCCACAAACACAGGAATCTTTTTGTTGTTATTGTTCGCTGATGTATTTCCAGTCCTAAGAGGAATACCTGGCACAGGTTTGTTAATTATTGAGTTCTATCCCACTACACCAATGTAGGACCTTCTGCACCCCCTCAAAGGTTTGCCTAGTAATTTGGGATAGTCTGTGGGAGAGTCTCCTTGGAGTTCAAGATAGCCCTCTCAGATCTTTGTCCTGTTGATGGCTACTATTTTTAACTAGAGGCCCAGTGCATGAAAATTCATGCACTGGAGGGGGGTCCCTTAGCCCGGCCTGCCCCCTCTCACAGTCTGGGAGCCCTCAGGGGTGGGAGGCAACCTGGTGATCAGGGGAAGGGGACGACCCAGCACACCTCTGCTGCTGCCACTTCTGGCAGCGCAAGCCTCAGCCGGCCCTGGTTACCTGAGCCTTGGGAGGCCCTGGGCAGCTGGGGGGCTGATGGGAATGGTGGGGGGTCTCTGGAGGCAGGCACGCAGACCGGCCAGGCCCACCTGGGAGCAGGCCCAGCCTTGCCGCACGCCTACCCACCCCAGAGGGGCTGAGGGGACTGGATGCCACCATCTTGTGGCTGTGGGTGCTGCCATCTTTGAGGGAGTGGCAGTCAATTAGCATATTCCCTCCTTATTGGCTGTGGGGTGCCGCCATCTCTGCAACAGTGGGAGGGGTCAGTTTAGCATTATTCCCCCTTTATTAGGATGGGGACCTAGAGGCCCCAGTGCACAAAATTTTGTGCACGGCAGGGGGGGTGTTCCCCTCAGCCCAGCCTGCAATGACGCCAGGTCCCTCACCCCAGCCTCTGGCAGAAACCCCTCTCCTCCCTCTGCATGGCCAGGGCTCTTCCCCTCCTTCCGTGTGGCTGTAGCACAGATGCCAGGGGCGACGCGAGCCCAGAGTCCCTTGCCCTAGCCTCTGGCTAGAGGCCCTTCCCCTCCCTCCATGCAGCTGAGGAGCAGATGCTGGGCTTGCATTACCAGAGCGACACCGCCAGCATCCCGTCCCGGCCACTATGGGTGCCGCCATCTTTGTTGCAGAGTGACAGTTAATTTGCATATTACTCTTTTATTAGATAGGACTAGAGGCCTGTTGCATGAAGAGATTCATGCTATAGGCCTTCCTTTCCCCTGGCTGCTGGCACCAGTTTTCCTCCAGCACCCGGGGCCCAGGCCTTCACTCTGACCAGGCTCCGGCCAGAGCTGGCCCCAGAGCCATCAGGCCTCACTGCTCCGCCGGCCCCAGGGCTGTGAGGCCTCACTGCTCCGCCCCCGGGCTGTCAGGCTTCGCTCCACCACTTGGAGCCTACATATGCAAATTAACCGCCATCTTTGTTAGGTTAATTTGCATACTCTCCTGATTGGCTGGTTAGCATAGCGAAGGTACAGTCAATTAGCATCTTTGTCTATTATTAGGTAAGATGATTCTTGAGGATATCTCCCATCCACCCCTGCTACCAGCCTCACACACACTATAACCTCCCTCTGCCTGTGCCCAGCACAAGGCCTCCTGAAGTGCATTGCAGCAAAGCTATGACATTCCCTACAGCCCTTGCTGAGTTGAACACTGTGTTCTTGAAACAGTGGAGGGTGCTCACCTTTTGCTCTTGAGATCACGTGATACCTGGGGTGCTACAACAGGTCTGAATGAAAAGGCTTGCCCGGTGCTAGCCCTACAGTTTCCTCCAAGAGCCTAGGAATGTCTGAATTTCACTAACAGAGGCAATTTCAAGTTCTCCATTCTTCACTTCCAAGGTGGTGCTTCCAAGTTGTGCTGATGGATGGGTATGGGTAGGACAATGTAAACGTATTACTTTGTCATGATGTCGTCTCTCAGGTTATTGAGTGCTACTGCTACAGGCTCAAAACATTACTCTGGCCTCCAAAATGTTAAGTTTAAGTGGAAAAACACATACTCAACAAGCCACCCGACCTGAAGTGCCCAAGGTACGATAGTTCCTTGAAAGAAAGACACTAAGTGAATAAAGAAAACCTTGCTTGTTATACATTATTCAAAGGCAATTTGAACATACATCCTGTTATACATTATTCAAGTGCAATTTTTCACAATAACAAATAAATACTCCAAAATGCCCCAGTGCCAAAGGATATATCAATATTGGATGAAGTTTATTCACAGTATTTTATTTAGAAACAATTTAAGAGTCAGAGTCTTTCTATTACTTTTATAAATGTAAATTTGGTGTCTTTTTTTCTTTGTGGAATTACATTTAAACTCCCTCTGTCTCAAACCAATCTAACTGCAGTGTTTCTGTTTTCATCAAGGGCAGTATAAGTGCATCAGACAGGTAATCAAGAGTCCTGGCTCTGGTAAGAGTGGGCTATGTGTCAAGGGGAGGGGGCTGGGGAGCACAGTTGCAGTTTCTCAATTTCCTTGCCAATAAAATAAAATGGTTGGATCAAATCATCTCTAATTTTTTAAAAAAATGCATTTTCATGATTCCATGTTTTAAGAAGAACCAACCCAATTTTAAGGGTGTGAAATGACTCACTATTAGTGAGCATTCAAATTCAAGATCAACTAATAATTTGCAATTTCAATTAATCTTAAAGAGTTCAAAAATGATTACATATATTACTGAATTTCTACATATATGATTGGAGAATAATTTCTTGAGATATACAAAGCTAACATAATTATTCCAATTTTAAAGATTTATTCATTTGATCACTTGGTTGGTCAACATTTTTTGAGCACCTACTATGTGCCAGGTATTATGTTAGGTCCTAAGTATATGAAGTTGCTTTACCACACTGTGTAGTAGAAGTGGGCAAGAAAAACTAGGCTGGGAATGGCTGTATGTAGCCAACTAACAGCATCGGTCCTAGACTACATGCTCCCTGCAAGCAGGGCTCATGTTCGTGCCTCCCACCAACATATGTCATTCCTAGAGCAATACCTGAGGGGGCGGGGCTTCTGAAATCTCTGTGAGCCCATCCTTTGACTCTTCTTTTGGCTACAGAACCTTGATTTTCCTTTGGTAAATGTCCTGTCCCCAATTGTCCTATCAGTCAAGTGGTCCTAATCTTTCAGCTAAGATGTGAGAAGTGAATCAAGTCAGTCACTTTCTCTTGCCTCCAGAAAAGTACAACCCTCACAGGATAAAAAGGTTGGAAGTGGGGATGCTGGGAAAACCTCTCTTTTGCAACAGCCGTTTGACCCCTGGAGCATCCCTGGTTCAGCTTTGCCATCTATTCTGTTAGCTCCTTTGACCCTGAACATAAATTCTTTTTATCACTTCCTTACTTTTTTGACTGCATCAAAGAAGCATAACTAATAAAAGTAGGCATTTAATTATTTGTTGAATGACTATCATTTTAACCACAGGTAAATGACCAGAGTAGTTTAGCTGAAACCAAAATAAAGTAAACTAAGTAAGATTCCAACTTTTCATTCTGGGCCAAACTTCTTAATGTGCAGTAAGTTTTACTTTTGTGACTCCAGTGTTCCTCTTTGTCAATCTCTTCCTTGAAAATGTCAATGATTACGATTTTTTTTCTATCTGACTTACTCTCCCACGGTGTTTCTATCTTAATTTCCACTTTCTGCCAGGCCCCTGCCCTCTTCACCCTCTCACCTCATTCCCTGGAAAGGTGTCAGTTATCTCCAGACAAGCAGCCGTCACAGGAATCTCTTATCACACCTCCGTGAGCTGTCAGAATGACAGTCTCTCAGGGATGTGAGATCACCACTTCCAATTCTAAATGGTACATTTTCTTTGCCTTCAGGTCTGTCTCCTGGATTTATAGTTTTGAGCTCATCTTTGGAAACTTTTGCTCACAAAGTTGTTGCTAATCCAGCCTGACAGAAGGACAGAGGAAGAGGAGGGAGGCCCAGGGATTGCTGTAACTGTTCCATGGTCAGTTATTTGGAGCAGACCCCCCAGGCCTGCGGACTCCCAGCCATTTTCTTTCCACCTGTCTACTATATTGTTTCCTCAGTTTTTACATTTGCTTTTTCTCCTCCAGAACTCCACAGTATTTAAGACATTAAAATACTTCCTCCCAAATTCTCTCCCTTTACTCCCTAATTATTTCTTTGTCCTCAGCTGAACGGCGTTGCAGATAGGGTTCTCCAGGAGGCAGACTCAGACGGAATTCCGTGTACAGAGCATTCAGCAGCGAGCACCCTTGGGACAAACGCCTGTGAAAGCAAAAGGTGAAAACAGGAATGGACAGAGAAAGCCGAGTGGCCCTGCAGGCCCCTGAGAGCTGGGCCAAGCCATGGAGCAGCTCTGGAGCTAGAGCGGCCCTTCAGAGCCGCCCTCAGCCAGGCCCAGGCGGCCAGCCCCAGTCAGTGGAGATGGCCATGCTCAGAAGGGCCTTGTGACCCTGGTCAAGGCCGAGGCCATGCCCAGCTGGGCTGCGAGCTGCAGCTTGTTGACTTAGGGCACTTCAGGCAGCTGAAACGGCGTGCCCTGCCCTGAAGGGAGCCATGTCCGCAGACACTCTGACCCCCTAGAGGCATAGCACCCCTTACCATCCTAGACCCTGTCATGATTCCCGCCCCCAGGAGCTTACAGCCTGGTGGAAAAGGCAGTTAATAAGTCACGATAATGTGAAGCATAAACTCAGACGCTCAAGATAAACAGACACAAGGGGGAGGGGTGGCTGACGCCGGATAGAGAGGCCCAGGGAGACCCCTGGCAGAGTGTTTGTGAGGAGCCTCCGCCTCCCCCTGGAGGCACCAGCTCCTTCCTCCCAGCGTCTCTTTCCCGGCATCTTTCCTATGAATAGAATCTCCTTCATTTCATTTCTTACTCATTTCTGGCATTTTCCTACTGTTTCTAATGCCTAAGGAGCCATTTTTCTCTACATAAAAAGCTAGTCCTTCAGCCTTTTTAAAGTTAAGCTTTAAAAATTAATTGTGCGACATTGTGGCATATTCTCTGTGATTGCACACCTGGCAAACAGCATTTTCAAGGGACCAATGGGTTTGGGTTTCAAATATGTACATAATTAAATTTCTGATCTTAATAAATGACATTATGGACAGGATGCTAAATAGAAATAAAACCCTGAGCAGGGAACAGGGAGGGGAGTTTGTTAACAAGTATTTACTCGTCTGAAAGATTCCTAACGGGTTATGCTGCCAGATCTGAAAGGTTGTGGCACATTTTACAAAGGGAATCTGATCAGGAAAAACAACATCAGGGCTTACAATTCTTTGGCCTAACAAAGAAAAATGAGATAAATGAAAAACAACCTGCCCCATTCAGACTGGAAAATAGGAAGAAAGCATCTGAAAATAACTGGCAAGTCCTGGGCTCCTGGGAGCAGCCACGCTGTCTGTTCGCTGCGGGCTGGCCTCCGGCGCAGGAAGGTCTCTGACAGCCGGCCAACCCCCTCCCCCCCGCCCATCTCCCGGGGCAGCGTCCCACACACGACGAGGGCAGGTGAGAGCAAACCTCAAACCCACAGAGCACCGCGCGGGCTCGCTTCCAAGCCACGCACTTGGACGGCACATTGGCCGCCGCGTTTTGCCAAGTGACAAATGGAAACGCCCCGAAGCCCTTGCTGTCGCTGCCAAGAAAAGCTTGTGCAGCCAGGAACCGACCTGGGTCCCACGCATGGAGGGCCCGGGGGCAGGAGGGGGGTGTTAGTAAGATCCAATACTTTCTGAGTCCCGTCCTCCCTCTTCTTCGAACGCGGAGTCAAGCCCAGGGGCCCTGGTGGCCTGGACGAATGTACAGGGTTCACTCCGATTTGGGAGAGTGGAGGTGAGATTGTATTCGGGTTGTTCCGCCCCATGAGGAGGGCGGGTAGATGCCCTGGGACACAAACACCCTGTTAGATCCCAGGTTTCCGAATGGTGTGACCTTTACATCTGCAATCCCTTTGCTCCGAGATGAATACAGCCGAAAGGTGTGGCAGGTGGTGCTAACGCCTTGAATTATGTGCTCTTGAGAGGAGGAAGCAGACGATTATGCAGAAGTTAAGACTTTGGCAGCGTCCCCATTGCCTCCGAGCTCCCTAGAGTCATGCTGCAATTCACAAACCGCCCTGTGACAGCTAAGCCCAAAGCCAAACCTCAACCAGGAGACCAGGTGCTGTTAGAATAACAAAGAACAAGTATGTGTGTGTGTGTGTCCATGTCTGGATTACTGGGAATATGAAAACAAAGCCAGGGAATCAAATACCCATTTGGCACCAAAGACTGAAATGCTTGCATTGAAGTAGTTTAACTTAAAAAGTGATTCAAAAAAAAAAGTTTAATTATTCTTGATTGTGGCTTCAGTGCAGGTTGCGTTAGTTATACATAATTTTGTCTTTATTTTATTTTTAAAATATATTTTTTAATTGATTTCAGGGATAAACGGGTAGGGAGAGAGCAATAGAAACATCAATGATTAGAGAGAATCATTGATCGGCTCCCTCCTGCACGCCCCACACTGGGGATCGGAGCCTGCTACCCAGGCATATGCCCTGACGGAGAATTGAACTGTGACCTCCTGGTTCATAAGTCGACACTCAACCACTGAGCCACACCGGCATGGCCATAATTTTATTTTTAAATTTAACCCATTATTTGGGGACATCGTTTATGTGCTACGGGAGGATAAAAAGTAAGCAAATTTAAGCTTAAAAGAGCTTATATTGTAGGGAACTCTGCGTTGTGTTCAGAATGGACGTAATTAAACCTTGAGTGAAAACAATTACTTCCTTCAAAGAGGCACTTTGGTAGAAATTGCCTCTATTCTCAGGATGTCCCTGAGCCTGACCAGTCTCCCACTTTACAGAGAGTCCCTGTTTCTGCCTGTGTGACGTTATGATGAGAGAGAGCAGTAGAGCCTTACTGCTGGTTCCTCTGGCTGCTACCACTGGTTCACCTTCCAAAGTAGCCACATGTTATACGAGAGGGAGACCAGGTAACTGGGAGATCTTGTGGGTACAGGATTAAATGGGCCTTTTATTTTTGCCATTTTAAATGAAAAGTAATACATGTATTCTTATGTTTGCAAAAATTCTTATACAAATAATAACAGCTAATATTGAATATTTAACATATTCAATATGTTTTACGTAAATAATTTTTATTTCAGAGTCAAGGTGGTAGGTGCAATTATTATCCTCAAAACAGATGTTCAGAGAGGTGAAATAACCTACCTAAGGGCACACAGTTACTAAAGGCTGGAACACACATATGGACCCAGGCATCTGAACTGTGCAGTTCTACCTCCCGTTATCATCTATTTGGACTTCTTTACCACTATTTTTTAAAAATATATTTACAGTATTGTTGTCAGATGTCTCCATTTCCTTCCCCTTGGCCCCTCAACCCTGTCCCTGCCCCACCCAGGCCTCACCACACTGTTGTCTGTGTCCATGGGCTATGCATATCCTATATAATAAAAACCCAGTGACCAAAACAGCGGAATGACCAGAACGACCAAAGACCAGAACAACTGCTGCCCCTCGCCTGGCCAGCCCTGTCTCCCAGCAGGGACCCCCACCCTGATCCAGGGCCCCCATCAGGGCATACCAGCCGGTCCCCACCCGTGCACGGGGCCTCTATCCTATATAATAAAAGGGTAATATACAAATTGACCCTAACAGCAGAACGACCAGAATGACTGCTTGACCAGTTACTATGGGGCACACTGACCACCTCTCGGGTCCTTTCCCCGGCCGGCAGGCCCCGATCACCCAATGGCGAACTGGGAACTGGAGGTGGGTGGCAGCGGGGGACGGGTCCAGCTGTGGGCAGCCAGGGAAGATGGCCCTGAACACAGGCCAGGCCTAGGGACCGTGCCCATGCACAAATCTCGTGCGCTGGGCCTCTAGCCCTATATAATAAAGACGTAATATGCAAAAGGTCGTTATGCCCTGAAGCATAACGACCGACCGCGTAACAACTGGAT
>NW_005871122.1:662497-665336 GCF_000147115.1 Myotis lucifugus
TATAGACAAGGTAATTAAAGCTTGGAAGGCTTAAGCAGGGTGTCATGGGTCAAATTAGTAGTAAAGAGTAATACCAGAATTAACCGAGGTCTGGTTTCCAAGCCCATGCTTACAAAAACATTTGTCCTTCTTTAAAGATAATCTCTATTTTTCTAAATGCTACCTCTAAGTTAAAAAAAATCTATTCTTCTTCAATTGCATCATACCTCATTTTCTCTCTTAAACTTTTTAAGGACAGTCACATAATGTTAATCCTTTTAGAATCCAACAGAGGCTCAAAAATAGGTGATGTTGAGTTCAATTCATGACTGACTGAATGAATAAAAGGACAAAGGATGGATGTATCGGTTTATTAACACCTCTGATCCTTATTAATACAGCATTAGTGTGAAAACTAAGGATTTAAACATTCAGCTATAGAGCAGAATTTTGGTCTCTGCACAAGTGTAATATCTGCAAGATTTTCATTAGCATTTTTTAGTTTCTTTAATTGATTTTACAGTGAGCATGGAAGTTAAAATTTATGCCTCTACTCTTTAAAATGTAAAGTGTTTATAAGAAATTTAAATTGCACATTTAACCACCTTAAAACAGCACACTTAATATGTCATAATTTGAACTGAAATTGCAACTGAGTTTCATAATAAAAACCAATTTTTCATATATTGTATTAGAAAATGCCATGTTAAAGGAATTCTCAGAAGAAAAGAAACTGCAATTTAGTACTCAAAAAACCTGGCAACTTCAGCCCGGCTATTCATTAAATTGTACTTTAGAATACACAATAAACTTTGGTTTGTAAAGCAGTGCTAAGATTTTTCTCCTGAAATTTGTTCAGTAGATTTTATTAGATCTTCCTCCGACTCCTACTAGGGAGAAGATAAAAACCACTCAGTGGTTAGACACGGAGAGGGAATTGACATTGACAAGAGAAAACAAGCTGATCATGCCCAGCCAGCATGGCTCAGTGGTTGAGCGTCAACCCATGAACCTGGAGGTCATGGTTTGATTTCCGCTCAGGGTACATGCCTGGGTTGTGGGCTCGGTCTCCAGTAGGGGCCATGCAGGAGGCAGCTCATTGATGATTCTCTCTCTTTGTTGAAGTTCCTATCTCTCCCTCCCTCTCCCTTCCTCTGTGAAATAATGAAAATATTTAAAAATATATTAGATGTGAAGATGACACATCACTGAAGACAGGCCCAGTTTAAATGGGCCATTATTGCCATGAACGAGGTAGAGTGAAAGTCTTAACAGTCAAGGTTTAAAACAAACAAACATACAAAACAAACAAACAAACAAAAGTATTGGGAGTCAGTGGCAACAAGTGATTCCTTAGAGAACAAAGTATGACCAACAATGGTTTCAAGGGGGAATAGTGAACCCTGTGGTCCTGAGTATGAAATAGTTGTCACATGGGGAGGGACCATTGATATTGAACACGTGAGAGGATCCAGGTTTCAGGTGTGGGTTTCTATGTTACAAGATCTGAATATGCACTGTGTGCCCACCACCCAAAGTCAAATCTTCTCCTGTCACCATATATTAGGACCCCTTCTCCCCGCACCCCTTCCCTCTGACAACCACCACACTGCTGTTTGTGTCCTTGAGTTTCAGTTTTACATCCCACACATGAGTGAAATCATATGGTTCTTAGCTTTATCTACATTTCACTTGGCATAATATTCTCAAGGTCCATCCATGTTATTGCAAATGGCAATACGGTTCAGACCCTCCCCTGACCTTTCGTCCCATGGCATGTTGCTGTCATGTGGTGTATTCCCTTGGAGGAGGAACAAGGGGGCCAGAGAATAGCCTCATACAACTCCCATACAAGCCCTTGCACAACCACTCCCTTAAGCATTAAGCCCTAGAGATAACATCGAAGTCTCAGTTGTGTTTCAGCTCCAGGTCTAACAAAGCAGCAAGGCCAGGTTGGGGCTATGCCATAGTTGACATCAGGACCAGCTGTGATGACTAATGACCCCCTGTCCTGGTGCCTCCGACCAATCAGTGGGGACCATGACTTTGAGGAGACACACCTGGAAAGTAGATGAATATTCTATTAAGATCCTCCCCTGAGACTTCTAGATATCCTAAGTTCCAAGGAATTTTTTTTTTCCTATTACCTCTTTTCTGAGCCCACACACCAAGCTAGCTCACTTTCTCTACCTCTGTGACTTTCAAAATAAAATTTCTTTTAAAATTTGAGTTCTGGGCTTTGATTTCTTCCCGGCCGAACTCAAGAACCAAGGTTGCTGAACCAAGGTCCAATTCTGCTGGTTAACTTCTGCTGCTGGTTCTCTGCTAACAGTTTGTGTGTCCCATGATTAAAACAGCCCAGCAAACATTAACTTACTATATATTCACTTTTTCATCTCCATATGAATTGCCTTCCTGCCTTTTGAAGTTCCAAACCACCACCTCCACCTCCTAAGGTCAAGATGGCATATAAGTCTCAACCGCTCCATTTGTTTTGGGCCCTATATCCTTGTGGAGCCCCTGCATGTACATATATAATAATGTGGTCATTTTCTCCTCTTAATCTGTCATTTGTTAACCTGATTATTAGTCAAACCAGAGTTTTTAGAAGGGAAGAAGAAAAATTAATTTTTCCTCCTCCACATGGGAAAGAGCATTAAAAACAAAATCTTCCTCCAAACAGAAAACCTCTCCACTAAGGTAGTAGAAACAAAAACATTGTTTGTTTGTTTGTTAGTGAATATACATTAAACCAGAATGTGATACATATCACAGCCAGTCTGCTAGGAGATTGCAAAAACAGAAAAAAAATCTCCTCCCTTATAGAGCCAAGCAGATAGAACCCATTACACACATGTTC
>NW_005871122.1:666578-668431 GCF_000147115.1 Myotis lucifugus
TTTTTTTTTCAGGCTAGGTCATCTTATTTTTGTGGAGGAGGGGAAGAAGAGACCAGTGACACGGGAAAATTGGACTGGAACGTGCGGTGTTCCCCTGGCAGGATGATTTCCCAGGCTCTTTGTCCGGTGGAGTCAAAGAATAAAACCATGGACGGGAGATAATATAGCAAAGGTGGAATTTATTGAGAAACAAGCACAGACTCCCACAAGGGGAGGGGGAAAGAGTCCCACAGCACAGACTCCCATGTGGGGAGGGGGAAGAGTCCCACTAAGTCCCTTTTTTTCATGGCTTATAAAGGCTGCAGATTTCTGTGCCTTGATATTCTCTCTGATTGGTCACTATCCCCCTTACATTGGTCACTATAGCAACTCCAAAGCTCAAACCTCAGGTGAAGTACATGAGGTTCCGTCCTTCTTCTCCCTTGTTGCTTCCCTATTTCCTCTGCGCTTTCTTCCCCCCTCTTTGAGTGAGGGGCTTCCTCCCCTTTATTCTGTAAATGTGTACCTTTTGCAGCTCCCAGCTCCCTTGTCTTATGGAAATGTAGTCTTTGCAGCTCTGTAGACCTATGCTTTTCCCATGGACCCCTTAATTCTTAACATTTCCTAAACCTGCCTATTTCACCCCTAAAAATTCCTTTCAGTCCCCCCTCTGATTAGGAAACCCCAACTGCTGTTGGGAACAGGGGATGCCAGTCTGTCTGATAACTTTCTGCTGGCAAAGGGGTCGTTGTTTGGGGCGGCAGTCAAGGTCCCATGGGAAGTGGGTGATCTAAGGGTCCACGGAAGATGGATGTAGTGGCCTCCATTTCCGTTCCATGTGAAGGATCGTTGTAGTTTTAGGACTTCTAAATGGGAAAATATGAAACATACCTAAGTTTAAACAGGCAATGGTTGAAGATGAGTACAAAAAACAGTATAAACAAAGGTCTGAGAAGGGGAGCTAGCCCATAGGGATGGTAGTGTATCTTTAATTGGTGCCCAGACTTCTGGGGCAAGAGATTGTGAGGCCTTTTCCTTTAGCCAAGCTGCTTGCAGCAAGAAGTGTTAATTATGGCACAGGCTTTGCTCTCTTCAATCAAGGGCTTCTCTGTGAGTAAGGACCATGTGTACTAAAAATCTACGGACTTCTGGGTGTCCTTAAAATTCTGGTCAGTATTCTCAGAGATTTGAGAAGTGGTCCTGATTTGATTGGTGGTAGTGGTAATATAAGCTGTCTATAGACTAAGATTCGGCACATTTTATTCTGAGAGGGATGTGGGAGGTATATATATATATCCAATTAGCGATTACCTGACCCTGAATTGGGCTGCTTATAACATACTCAGTAGTTAGGGATTTGGGGAGCCAATATGGCTGAGAAATTCGCTATACCAGGGATATAGAAAGGAGCTATGAGTAGGAGCATCTTGTGGTGTTTTTGGGTCTCAGTAAGGGCAGAAAAGGTCTCCTCCAGGTACCAGCCTAGGGTTCCAGTGACACTTATGAAAAGACAGAATAAGAACTATTTTAAAAAATGAAAACACTGCGTATCTCAAAATACCAGAGTATGTTGCTTATCTGGCACTGATTAACTTTTCAGGATTCCTCAGAAGAGAAGTTTCAGGGGCTCACATAAGTAGGAGTCCAGTGATTCAGTTGATGGCAATGCAGCTTCATCCTTCTGTGCTGGCATTCTAGGCTCACTCACGACAGCTGAATCTAGGAGTTGATGCTGCTGACCGTTGGGAGACTTAAAGCCAGTGCCTGTAAAAGGGCCTTCTGAATAGTTTAAAGGCCTGCTCCAATAAATGAGGGCTGGTTCTAGAAAACTCTGGTGTAGCACTGGTCCATGCTAAGCTGACTGCTTTGGATTA
>NW_005871122.1:669606-672338 GCF_000147115.1 Myotis lucifugus
AACAATTAATTAAAATAAAATAATTTTAATATGTTTATTGATCTTTATTTTATTTTTTTTGTTGCTTAAAGTATTACAAAGGGTATTACATATGTGTCCTTTTTTTCACCCCGCCCTTGACAATCCCCTGGCCTCCCCTACCCCGCAGTGTCTTATGTCCATTGGTTATGCTTATAATGCATGCATACAAGTCCTTCAGTTGATCTCTTACCCCCCTTCCTCCTGCCCCCCAACCCTCCCATCCTTCCCGCTGCAGTTTGACAATCTGTTTGAGGCAGCTCTGCCTCTGTATCTATTATTGTTCAAAAGTTTATAATGGTCTCTATTATCCATGAATGAGTGAGATCAAGTGGTATTTTTCCTTCATTAACTGGCTTATTTCACTTAGCATAATGCTCTCCAGCTCCATCCATGCCGTTGCAAATGGTAAGAGTTCCTTCTTTTTCACAGCAGCATAGTATTCCATTGTGTAGATGTATCACAGTTTTCTAATCCATTCATCTACTGATGGGCACTTAGGCTGTTTCCAGATCTTAGCTATGGTGAATTGTGATGCTATGAACATATGGGTGCATATATCCTTTCTGATTGGTGTTTCTGGTTTCTTGGGATATATTCCTAGAAGTGGGATCACAGGGTCAAATGGGAGTTCCATTTTTAGTTTTTTGAGGAAACTCCATACTATCTTCCATAGTGGCTGCACCAGTCTGCATTCCCACCAGCAGTGCACAAGTGTTCCTTTTTCTCCACATCCTCTCCAGCACTTGTCGTTTGTTGATTTGTTGATGATGGCCATTCTGACAGGTGTGAGATGGTACCTCATTGTTGTTTTGATTTGCATCTCTCCGATGATTAGTGACTTTGAGCATGTTTTCATATGTCTCTTGGCTTTCTGAATGTCCTCTTTTGAAAGGTGTCTATTTAGATCCTTTGCCCATTTTTTGATTGGGTTGTTTATCTTCTTTTTGTTAAGTTGTATGAGTTCCCTATAAATTTTGGAGATTAGGCCCTTATCAGATATGACGTTGGCAAATATGTTTTCCCACGAGGTGGGTTTTCTTGTTGTTTTGTTGATGGTTTCTTTTGCTGTGCAGAAGCTTTTTATTTTGATGTAGTCCCATTTGTTCAGTTTCTCTTTAGTTTCAACTGCCCTAGGAGCTGTATCAGTGAAGAAATTGTTTTGGCATATGTCTGAGATTTTGTTGCCTTTGTATTCTTCTAGAGTTTTTATGGTTTCCTGTCGTACATTTAAGTCCTTTATCCATTTTGAGTTTATTCTTGTGTATGGTGTAAGTTGGTGGTCTAGTTTCATTTTCTTGCATATATCTGTCCAATTTTCCCAACACCATTTATTGAAGAGACTATCTTGGCTCCATTGTATGTTCATGCCTCCTTTGTCAAAAATTAATTGAGCATATTGGTTCGGGCTAATTTCTGGACTCTCTATTCTATTCCACTGATCTATATGTCTGTTCTTGTGCCAGTACCAGGCAGTTTTGAGAACAGTGGCTTTGTAATACAGCTTGATATCTGGCATTGAGATCCCACCTACTTTGTTCTTTCTCAGGATCGTTGCAGCTATTCGGGGTCTTTTTTTATTCCAGATGAATTTTTGGAGAGTTCGTTCTAGATCTTTGAAGAAGGCCATTGGTATTTTAATGGGAAGTGCGTTGAATTTATAGATTTCTTTGGGTAGTATGGACATTTTAATGATGTTGATTCTACCAATCCAAGAACATGGTATGTTCTTCCATCTGTTTATGTCTTCCTCTATCTCTTTTTTCAACATCCTGTAGTTTTCTGAGTAGAGGTCTTTAACCTCTTTAGTTAAGTTTATTCCTAGGTATCTTAATTTTTTTGGTGCGATGGTAAATGGGATTGTTTTTCTAATCTCTCTTTCTGAAAGTTCACTATTGGTGTATAGAAATGCCTCAGATTTCTTGGGGTTAATTTTGTATCCTGCTACATTGCCAAATTCATGTATTAAGTCTAGTAGCTTTTTGATGGAGTCTCTAGGGTTTTGTATGTATAATATCATGTCATCTGCAAATAAGGACAGTTTTACTTCCTCTTTTCCAATTTGGATGCCTTTTATTTCTTCTTCTTGCCTAATTGCAATGGCTAATACTTCCAGTACTATGTTGAACAGGAGTGGTGAGAGTGGGCATCCCTGTCTTGTTCCTGTTCTTAGGGGAAATGGTGTTAGTTTTTGTTCATTGAGTATGATGTTGGCTGTGGGCCTGTCATATATGGCTTTTATTATGTTGAGGTATGATCCTTCTATTCCCACCTTTCTGAGAGTTTTTATCAAAAATGGGTGTTGGATTTTGTCGAATGCTTTTTCTGCATCAATTGATATGACCATGTGGTTTTTTTCTTTCAATTTGTTTATGTGATGTATCACATTTATTGATTTACGGATGTTGTACCATCCTTGCATCCCTGGGATAAATCCTACTTGGTCATGGTGTATGATCCTTCTGATGTACTGCTGGATCCAATTTGCTAAGATTTTGTTGAGGATTTTGGCATCTATGTTCATGAGGGATATTGGCCTGTAATTCTCTTTCATTGTGTTGTCTTTACCTGGGTTTTGGAATTAGCGTGATGCTAGCTTCATAGAATGTGTTGGAAGTGTTCCTTCTCTTGAACTTTTTGTAGTAATCTGAGGAGGATAGGTTTTAGATCCTCCTTGAAAGTTTGGGTAAAACTTCTCCTGAGAAGCCGTCTGG